>NW_010232675.1:0-28772 GCF_000690775.1 Eurypyga helias | reverse complement strand
AAAAAAAAAAAAAAATTAAAAAGTTAAATGCAATGCTCTGAATAAAAACATAAGGGCTCTGATTTTTTTAGTAACAGTTGTCCAAAATGATCTGAAATGAAAGTGTGTACGTTGAGCCAAAAGTTTTGGTGAGGAGTCAGGACTTAGAGTATGTAACAATTCCATATATTGCCTGCAGCAGCCAGATCTCCTATATACCCCATCCCTAGGTAGTTATGTATTAACATTTAACTATAAATAACTGACTTAAGTGTGTTCTCCAACAAGCCGATGAGCATTCACAGCATGATTGCTCCCATCCAGTGTCACTTGCAGAAGGTGTTAACAGCTCAGTCACTTGAAATCTGGTTATCAGCAATGTTAAAACAGACACAGATTTTTCTAGTGGACATAAACCTCTAAACTGCATGTCTAAAGTCATTCTGTCAGGTAATGAAAGTACCTACTTGTCTGTAGAGACGCTCCCAGTAATCCTGCGTCATCAGACGGAATAAAGAAAGGAAGGCCCAGCCAAAATGATCAAAACTTGTGTAACCAAAGTCAGGATTATTCCCAACCTTCCTGCAGGTATAGTTTTCTGGGCACTCTTTTCTAACCACAAAAGAAATGTTAAACAATATTTACTTGCAGTATTAGATTCTACCTGAAAGCATCCAGTACACACCATAAACTGAACAAATCTATAATTTATCTGAAAGTCGATTTCATTATTCCCCAGTATGATTCTGTCAGAAGGGCTGCATTGTATCCTAGAAAGCCATTTGTCTAGTCAAAGAAACTAGACAGCAGCTCTAGTTCTGTCTTGTTTCTGACTAGATAGAAACTCCCCACCGTAGGACACATGCAAACAAATACACAGAAAGGAGAAAAAATGGAAATATATTTACTTTTAAATAATTCACTAAGATGAGGAGAGGAGAGTTTATTAAGATCGCACAATTTTTTATTAATTTGTTCCTGTCCTCCTTTTTATATTCTACGTTATCGTTATATTACCAGTGGTTAGCAACAAAGCACCATTGGTAATTGCTTGCATCCTAGTGCCAGCATCCTTTACTTCATTCTTTTTCTGATGTGAAATATCTGGGGTTTAATTCAATAACACACACACACATTCCACCCTCCTGAAAAATCATCGCTATTCCTTTAGGCCAAAAATAAACCCACAGTACATCTGGAGGTAAAAATAAGCAAGTACTACTTACTCAGGATATGAACTGAACCCACAGAGCAGTATTTCACTAGATTTATTCATTCTGTAGCAGATATCTAATAGAAAAACAAAACCAAGGAATCATAAAATCAAAAGTCGTTGGTTCCTACAGCATTTTGACAGTAAACCACACATCACTGCACTTTAACAAATGCCTTGATGGACCAAACCTCTGTCAAAGACAGCTTTCACAAGAAGGGCATATAGGGCTGTTTCTCAGCAGATCTGTGCAGTGCCCCTAAAATTAGGATCCCAGTGCAATGTGCATAGGTAGAGAAGGAAATAATTATAGAAAACTCAATCCCTTCTATCCCGCAGACTGTTAACCTTTCTCCAAATCCAAGATTCATTAATCTCACATGCAGTTGTCCTAGACACTTCATATCACCATGAATGTGAATATTGTACAAATGGAAGGATGTATCTTCTTGTGAGAGATACATGCAACTATATTTTAACATCTCTGTGAAAACACAAGACTAACATAGGAAGAGACACTTATCATGTAAAATGAAGAAAAGAATAAAATATACCTTCATCAGTTGGTACATATATCTTGGCATCCTTACATAATGTGTCATTGTATGTAGTGTTACTGAGGACACATTTGGATGTTAAATTGCCCATGAAAAGCTGGAGGCCTATTAGAGCAAATACACTCAAGCAAAAAACAGTCAAGATCAACACATCAGTCAGTTTCTTAACAGATTCAATAAGTGAATTTACGATGACTTTCAGACCTAGAAAATAAGATTCAATAATATGCAAAATGAGAAGCGGAATGCAGAAACGTTCCCGTATGAAAATATACAACAGTTGCAAGTATGTTAAAAACAATCACTGTAAATGGTTTAGAGTATTAAATAAGGTAAAATAAAGCGTAGGAATGAGTAAATTATTTTTACTTAAATTTGTTGATCATTATCTATTTGGCCTTTATTTCCTTCTAACATTGATTTTGCTAACTTGAAAATTCTAAACTGAAATTGCATTGATGTCCTCTTTAATCAATATGGACAGACTTCTGTGCTTGATGAACATTAAACAAGTACTTCACATTGTGCCTAATACACATTACAATAAAGGATAGCTTCTGCTGACCTCAGGGAATAATGTCTTAGAAGACAATGCCTTATGGATGTCACCAGTTTAAACGCAAAAGAACATCTATGACATTGGGAAGGGAACAATTATATATTGGGGACCACCCAGCTGGAACACAACTTGGCAGAAAAGGACCTGGGGTCCTGGTGGACACCAAGCAGAACACGACCCAGCAGTGTGCCCTTGCCACAGATCAGGTGAATGGCATCCTGGGCTGCACTGACCAAAGCATGGCCTGCAGGTCGAGGGAGGTGATCCTTCCCCTCTGCTCAGTGTTGGAGAGGCCATCCCTGGATCCAGTTCTGGGCTCCCCAGTAACAGACAGACATGGACATACCAGTTGACACCAGAGGTCACTTCCAACCTCAACTATTCTGTGATTCTGTGCAAATGGGTTATATATAAACTAAAGACGAATATTCTGGCAGAATAACTGAATTATGACATAGGCAGAGAGTGATATCCGGGATTTTTCTAGAAGTCTTTCACAAGAAAAAAATCATGGAATCATAGAATGGTTTGGGTTGGAAGGGACCTTAAAGATCTAGTTCTAACCCCCCTGCCATGGGTAGGGACATTTTCTACTACATCAGGTTGCTAAAATATTGCATTTAATCTCTGTTCTCCATGGTGAGTATGAAAGGAAAAGTATTGACTGCTGGTTTTGACATTAAAAATAAAACACTTATGATTCCATAGCAAAATCAAAAATATATTTGTAACTGCATGAAAATGGTAACATTAATATATATTATGACAATGGAATATATAGCCATTTACAGATTTTCAAATTAGTTTTTGCAGTTATATTCTGGAATCCATATTTTTGTATGCTAATTTGTGGCACAACTTAAGAAAATATTGAATATCTGGAGAGCATATGCAAAATACTGTTGAAAGCATTATGATGAATCCAGATAGTGGTTGCAGTCAGTAAACAAAGAAACGATACTCTGAAATATAGTGAAGTCAGCATTCTGGGAAATAAACCAGAGAAGATTAATCTAATTAAGTATAATGTGACACCAAAGACATGTTGGTAGAGCCATATTTTGTTAACATATTGAAGAGGGTGTGCCATTCAGGTAAGACAAAAATAAAAAGATGAAGGCACTGGGCTAAGTAAAATTGAACATTAGGGATGGGATAGAAAAGCAGAAAATACAAAAATTTGCCTGCGTCAAAATAATTTTGAGGAAAGATGATTAAAAATACTCTGTTAGGATGCTGCTGAGAGTTACAGCAGGCTGCAAAAGAGTCTCACCTTGGGATCCTGTCAACCATCACAAAAAGTGACCACATACTGCTGAAGTAGAGAGAAAATTAGTAAGACCTGTTGTTCCTTACCCGGTATTACTGAAATAGCTTTCAAAGTCCTCAGTACTCTGAAAGTTCGAAGAGCCGAAATCTTGCCCATACTATTACACATAGTGACATACCTATAAAATTAAACCACCATATGACTGGGTAACAAAGATCTAGCTTTTCAGAGCATATGCATATTGAGCACACAGTAATTAATAAGTTACAGAAAATAAATAGGTCAAATAGGTCCTAAGGTAGATGTCTGAAGTTAGGAATCTAAGTCTATTTCTAAGTAATGATAGAAACCAATGTGACTTTTGAATAGTGCCTCTGAAAAGGAACACAGCAAGTTTTTACTGGGCGTGGATTTGGATGCTTAAATTTTGAAATGTTTGTCCATCACAATGTCAAATAAATAAAACCCTTCAGTGTCACAACCACACCCTCTCATCCTGAGGCTCATCTGATTTACACCACATGAAAGCATATTTGCAGCTATCTCAAAACTATACACTATATACTTTAGGAGAAGAGAGTTGAGCAAAACCAGGTTTACAATATGTTAATCCTCCAGCTGTCTTTCTAACTTTGAACACTAGTTAATACTACATGGCTGTCTTTCTACCTTTTATTTAACAGTGTCAACTAGGAACTTGAGCAGTGAAGCTAGTTTCAATTTACATGTTCCTACAATTTGAAAACTTCAGAAAATGAAGATTTTAAGAGTTCTATATTCTATACAGCACTTTAACAGATTACCCCATATTTTATAAGACTTATTTGCTATCAGAATGGTCATGAATTGTGAGTTATCTTAAGGCAAGGTCAAAACTGATAACAGAATTCCTTAAAATAAAAAGTCTCAGTAAGAGAATCTGAGAAACACTGATTGGAAAGGACATCTGAAGGTCAACTAGGTGACCTTCCACTCAAAGCCTGACTTTTGTCAGCAATAGATGAGAACACTATGGCTTTGCTTAGCTTGCAAGATTAAATAACCCTCAAGTACCTTAAGTAATAACTACACTTGAGTTAATTGTTGAGTTAATTTCCAAATACTTTCATTTGTTGACAGGACCCAGAAAAACAGAAGGACATATTATATTGCAAAGTGCTTATATCTGCCTGAACACCAAGTAATTAGGAGTGTTGGTAGGGAAGCAGGACCATGAAATGAAATTGTTCATACAGCTATTGGACTATTTAATAGTCACTGATGATTAACAATGTGTAAGCTCCTTTGTGGTTTATAGATTACCCATAAGAATACTTTGTTCATATACATATTCACGTGTGTGATGATATCTGAGTGCGTGATTTATTATTTACAAGTAAGGAAATTCTAGCCAGGATTTTCCCTGCAGAAAACCAGCTTGTCTGAATAGAGAGCTCCTGACTAATCTCATATTCAAAAGGGAAGTGTGGATGAGGGTAAAGCAGAGATACCTTCGGGAAGGGACACTAAGACATTGGCAAGCATGCAGGGATGAAGCAAGGAAAGACGAAGTTCAGCTGAAGTTGAAGCTAGCAAGGGATGTGAAGGGCAACAAGAAGGGCTACTTCAAGCACATCAGCAGTGAAAACATGAATGGAAACTGTGGGCCTGTTGTTCAAGGGGGCAGGGAACCTAGTGACAGAGGGCATGCAAAAGCTGAAAATACTCCATGCTGCCTTGATTTTGTCACTACCAGAGAGGTCTGCAGCCAGCATGGAGTGGGTCTGCATGATCTCCAGAGGTCCCTTCCAATCTCAAGTACTTTACACCTTTAATAAATTAGAAGACGACAACTGAAAATTATTCCAAAATGCTGGGTAACAGAGATGTGCTTGGAAAGCTCTGAGACTGGGCATAAGTGAATCTGTTCAGTGCTGCAAATAAGACTGTTTTGCTTTTGAGATTAACATTCTGTTTTGAGATTAAAATTCTGACTTGGTTTCTTCCTTATTTCTTGTCCACCTGGCTAGTTGGCCTTGATATGAATTTAAAATTGACCACAGCAGTGATCCATCTGGCCTATTACCTTGTCTTCAAGAATGACCCACAACAGATGTTTACCAGCAAGTTTGGAATCAAGGCAATGATGCTTCCCGGATTTAATTCTTCCAGCAAATTTATAACTGAGGGACTTCTTGAACAAGACATAGTATCTTTGTGTTAAAAATAACCCTTGATGTGTTTTCAACCAGGATTTTGTCCAGAAGCCTTATGACTAGAAGACTGTTTTACATCCATAGACTCCTATGGGAATATGCCTACACGTAGCGTGAAAAACTACTCCCTTCTTTTGTATTGTGCCATCTGACAACCTCATTTGGTGCCTTTAGCTCTTGTCACAGGAGACAAAAACAAATTACTTATTCTCTCTTTGGCTCTGTGCCACAGACTTCAACCATGTTGCTGCTGTAGGGTTTTGGTTTTTTTTATTAGAGTTCTACTCATTTAGTTTCTTACTGTGTGGAACACAAGATATACATCTTCTCTGTACCTTTTTTAATTCTGTCATCTTTTGAGATATCAGGAGCAAAACTACATACAGTCCTGAAGAAGCATGCAGTGAAATAACTCTGTGTTCTGCTTCTTTCTTTACATCTTTCCCATAATGTCCTCATTTTCTATTTTCTTCTCTGACCATAATTGCACATTGGAATGGTGTTTTCACAAGGTTGTCTGCTTTGTCTCCAGCACCCTCTTCCCACGAAGTGAAAGCTTTTTGACATCTATAAGTGTGTATGTAAAGCTAGGTCTGTTTTATCTAGAGGATCACTTTACGTTCTTGAGATTTTATCTGCTATTTAGCACCATGTCATTCAACACCTTGTGACCCACTTTGGATCTTTCTCAAAAGGGTTTAATCTGACCCAGAGTACAACTAAGACAATATAAAGAGGCATGTTTGGTTTCGGCTGTCTATGCAATGGCCTCTTAACAAAATATAAATACATAGTAAACTGAGAACAACCAAAGGATTCTAAGACAAGCTTTGCATTTAAGTCTTGCTTTAAGGTCTATGACTATTTTTCTCTTTGCAGATATTCAAAGGGTGAGTCAACCACACTAACTCTTAAGCTGGTAGGATGCCAACCACTTTAAATAACTTCAGCAATATCAAATAGCATTTTATCTGTGTATTTATCCCTTGAGTGTAAAAAACAACTGAGTTTTACTTACGTTATGACAATAACGACAAGATCCAAGCAGTTCCATGGATCTCTAAGAAAAGTAAATTCATTCCAAACAAATCCTCTTGCTAATATTTTTATCAGTATTTCACCAGTATATATGCCAGTAAAAAGATATCTGAGAAGGAAAGTGTATATTAAAATTATAGAAATAAAAATATTCAGGAGATTGAGAAACATCCAGGCACATTTCTACCTTTTCTATGATGTAGTCACTGGATAGAGATGAAGGTAGAAAATATGAAGTAAAATAGGACAGAATACATTACTTTCAGAAACATTACGGGTTTAAGAAGATGCTTTCCTGAATTTTAGTAAGATTTCCATGTAATTCTATAATCACAAATGTTCACATAAACATACCATACTATTTCTGTATGAAGGATAGCTCATATTTCGTTATGAAACATTTATAAGACTGTGTTTGTATTCTAGAGCAGGCTGGAAAATTTCAAAGCCTCAACATTTTCCCAGAACAATAACAGCAAATATTTATTATAGCCTGTAAATTTCACACATTTTATACATTTATTCTGACACATACTCTATAACTGAAACTACTACCACATAAAATTGACCATCATTATCAACATTCTTACCTTAAAATAAGAGAAATTTAAATTATAGAACATCTGAGAACCCAGGCCCACTTTCAAGATTTAATTCCAGAATATTAACTCAAGTTACACTGGATACAGTGCACGATTACAAAAGGTCACAAGACGTTAGAAATAGATGGCTTCCTAATGAGAACAAATGAACTAGAGGTGTCCCTGGGAAACAGCAAGAAAGAATAGAAAGAATATTTATCCCTTTATACTTTTTGCATGAGCTGGCCATAACAGACATTCAGGTTAATTGCCTTAGAGTGCGAGGTGTTGGGTTTGAATACTGCTGCACAGTATCTCTGAAAGATTTAATCCTTAAAAGGAGAAATGGGGCAACCTTCTGTGTTACACCAGATGGTAAAATTAGCCAATGTAGAGAAAAGGGCATATGGTGAAAGCCTCTAAGAAAAGGCACTGAAGCTCCATAGAAGACTATGTGATATGATGATGACAATAATAATAAAAATAATAATAATCCTAAATCTTCCTCAGAAATCTGTCTGAGAATTTTCAAGCCCTAGAATTAGATGTTCACATTATTTAAAATTTTCAGTCCATTATCCTTAGAAAAAGAGTGAACAAATGTCAACAGAGATACTTACTCAGTCCAGTTGAGCGCTTCTGGAAGCTTATTTACAGCCATGGAAGCACAATTGAGTACCACGGTACATGTAATAAAGCCAACAAATAATGTGAAAAATAAGTTAAGGAAAAAGTGCTATATTATAAAACAATGAAATTCAGAAAAGGTGCGGATTTACACACAAAAATACATACAGATATTCAAATCATTACTTTGCATTTGAATATGCTCAGGACTTTTCATGTGTCTTCCAAAGAAACTGATGTCAGATCAATCTTCTTCTTAGCAGGGTAAACATTATGATTTAAAAATAATAACGGATTTTTTACACATTGAGATAGTTTTGGAAATTAGGACATTAGTAGAACATAGTATGTTTGACAGAAAAGATGAGGAACATAAATGAATAAATAAAAACAAAAAATTCTGTGTCCCTTGCTGTCTGCTGCTATTTGAAATTCTAGAAACGTCAATTTTTTCCCAGCAGAGGCATAAAAGAGAAAGAAATGGACCACAACCTCATAATAACTAGGGATTTTAAGCCTGATAAAACCAGATGAAAAAGCTTAATTATCAATCACCAATGGTCTTTGAAACTGGCATCCCATATATACATTCTTACAAGAGACACCTATGCTCTGCCATGAGCTCAGAAAACTTTCTCATGTTACATGGGCAGGAGGTGAAAACATACCTAAGAAAAAACAGTCTTTCATGAAAGTTCACTTGTCACCTAATAAAAGCAGTGTTTTTTTAGAAAAACCATTGGCCTTAAAATTAGGGTTTATTTGAAGTTGAACAGCAAATTTAGTAATTACTAATAGCACGAATACACATTCAAATTCAGCCTTAAGTTCCCATAAATGGACCTATTTCTGCAAATAAATAACTCCAAATGAAAAGAGATGTTTGGAAGAAAGAGCAGAAACTACTCAGCCTATTGCACCTGCAATCACTCACCTTTTCACATGCTTCAAACTACGTTTATATTTTTGCAAAAATATAAAAAATGGCCACCCTTCAGAACTTTCTAAACCTGAGTGTGAAATACACTTAGGATAACATCAGACTGTTTCAGCAAAGCACTGCCATAAACCTCATGTCTAACAACTAGGGAGTCACTGGTTTGGTTGGTTTTTTAAATTTAAGCTTGTCACCACAGAAAACGTTCTGGAAAAGGGCTAAAATATCATACAGTAGCCTCTAAATGTTGTTTCATAACATTATCTGCCAAACTGACTTTAAATATGAGCTTTTTGACATTTTTGCTTATACCAAAACCCTGGAAGTATCTTAGGTATTGCAAAACAAGATTCAATATAACTTTTTAAAAATCTCTACCACAGTCACATGAGCTTGCATTTACATTAATATGAACGGAGGAACAGAACGAAAGAAAATGGTTCAGTATATTTTAAAACTGAAATAAGGGAAACCAATAAAAGGATATGAATGGGTCAGAATTTTAATTGCTGCTTTTCTGATTGGATTAAAAGGACCAACCATACACAAGGCAGGAGTGGCAGTAAACCGGAAAATAGTCCTCCTTTTATTTATCACCATAAAAGTCTATTAAAAAAAAAGATTCATAGTATACAAGTTATTTTAATGAAACTGAATTTTTCCCAAAAAATAAATGTTTAGGTTTTCAAAGCTACATCCAGAAATATATCTAATTGCAGTTATGAGTAAAGCTTTCCTGTATTCTTACTTGGAGTTGTGACCTGATGATACTACATTTTGAAAGAAAGACAGCAGCTGTATAACAGCTCATTATTGCTCATCATTATTGTATAACAGTTCATTATTGCCTGTGAGGAAGAAGGAGTAATGGGAATGAATTTGAAGAGCAAGAGATCATATTCATTTGGTCAAAATAATTGAAGGAATTACTATTTTGGGACTGCAACAATGGTGTTAATCACACTCAGAAGTATCTTACTCCGGGATAGTTTTATTAGCTACAAAAGAATATTTCCAAAATATATATTGTGTACATATTGTGCCAGAATTGAATCCAGTCAAAGCAAAAATTTCAATTTTTTAATATCTCTAAATTATCAAGTAACACTGTAAATCCCCTCTAAGTTTTCCCTAAGGACCTTAAGGTCCATGCAGCTCAGTACTTTTGCCACAAGTAAAAATACTCTCTCTTAAATTAAAAACACAGTTCACTAACTTTCATGTAATTTTTTTTTTTACTGAATCAGCCTTAGTTTCTCTTCAAGAACAATATCACTTTGATCACTTTGAGAAAAGAAAAAATAAACTCTGGAAGAACAAAGCTTTTGGCATGTTTCTGATTAAATTATTATATTCCAGCGACTTGCTGGTATACATAAAAGACAGCGACACAGGACTGGATAGAACCTCCTGCTCTTCAGGTCAAGTGCTCCTCTACAGTAAGCAGTCACAAAACAGACATTTCATTTAGAAGAGATTCCTAGAGCACACTGGTAGGCTATAGCATGGACTATGTGCAATATAAATATGGTACAATAAACAAAGTTGATGAGACATAAAATAACAGAAAATTAATTTATTAGAAAGAAAATACATGTTTTTGCTACACAGAGTACTGGAAATCTCAAATATGCCCCTCCTAATTTGTATAATATTTGTCATTCAGCAAAAGCATCTGCAGTAAGTCAGCAATTTCATCATTATCTACTATTTGACAGGAGCTATTTATATGACAGTGAGCTCTGCTCCATGGACATATGGAAACTGCTCTGGAAAACAAAGCATCAGTTATCCCAGAATATATTTCCTATCCAAGTGTATCTACCAAGTGCATCAAGTTGTCATACTTACATCTGATTGCTGATTGGAACTTAAAATATGTTTTCATTACATAATGTAGAGCTTAACTTAGTACTCCTGCCCCAAAAACCACTAGGACCTTTTGAAGATCTGTCTACAGCACAATGAAGACTCAGCATCTCCTGAATAGAGATTTTACTCTAGAACCTAGCAAAGTTCCTCAGCAGATGAAATTAAACTTAAAAATGCTTTTGAAAGTGTTAACCTTGTGGTCACTGTAGTATGGATCAAAATCTTCCAAAGGTTCCCCAATGAGTTCCACGGGAAGATCCCCGTACAGAGATGGCAGTTTTTTGCAGGTTTTCAGATCAAGCTGAGGAGTAAGTTTATCTTCTTCATCTCCTTGGTCCTTATTTTCCTGGTTAACCTCAGCTTGCTGCTTTTTTTTCTTAGCAATTCTTTCCTCGATTGCTGCCAAGGACTCAGGGGTGAAACGTCGAAAGCTGTTAGTTTCTGATGGCCAAAACAAGGGATCCATTTTTCCTTCTATATGTTTTTTCCTGTGCT
Organism: Eurypyga helias; assembly: GCF_000690775.1. Lineage (NCBI taxonomy): Eukaryota > Metazoa > Chordata > Aves > Eurypygiformes > Eurypygidae > Eurypyga > Eurypyga helias. The sequence continues at coordinate 17,449 of NW_010232675.1, read as the reverse complement.
AGAAGTAACTTAAAAGAGAAAGCTATTGATAATTAGAAAATAACAGAAATAATACACAACTTAAAACTAATACCCGTTAGATAAATTAGTTCTTCCTTCGGTGAAACCCGAGTACTGGAAAGAATAGAATAGAATAGAATAGAATAGAACTATTTCAGCTGGAAGGGACCTACAACCATCATCTAGTCCAACTGCCTGACCAATTCAGGGCTGACCAAAAGTTAAAGATGTTATTAAGGGCATTGTCCAAATGCCTCTTAAACACTGACAGGCTTGGGGCATTGACCACCTCTCTAGAAAGCCTGTGTTTGACCACCTTTTAGTAAAGAAATGCTTCCTAATGTCCCATCTAAACCTCCCCAGTGCAGCTTTGAACCATCCCCACGTATCCTATCACTGGCTCCCAGGGAGAAGAGCTCAGCTCCTCCCTCTCCAGGTCCCCACCTCAGGAAGCTGGAGAGAGCAATGAGGCTGTCCCTCAGCCTCCTTTTCTCCAAACTAGACAAGCCCTGAGTCCTCAGCCACTCCTTCCAGCCCTTTCACCAGCTTTGTTGCCCTTCTCTGGATTCATCTGAGGACCTTCACATCCTCCTTAAACTGTGGGCCCAGAACTGCACACAGTGCCCCAGGTAAGGCTGCACCAACGCTGAATACAGAGGGGTAACCACTTCCCTTGACCAGCTGGTTATATACACTGCATTTGATGCACCCCAGGATATAACGCAAAAGAAACTAGAAGCACATTCATTCAGAAGAAAGGGCAATGTACAACAAAACTGACAAAACTCAACAATTGATTCTTGATCCACCCTGTGTATTTCAGGTTGCAGAAGAGAGATATTTTTCCTTTGCCTTTCCAGCTAGGAAGTGACAAAATCACATCTCTATCAGAACTCTGACAATCACCTAATTGTTTCTCTCTGTAGCAGCTTACAGTAATACTACTGATAGCCTTGCACCTTAGTTACTGTACCTTTGTACTTGCAGACAGAAGCTAGTTCCATATCTACCATGCCTGCTGCTCACAAAATGGGCTAATCAGAAAGGACCCTGAGGCTCATCAGATTCATCCCCTACACAAAGCGAGGCCAACGTTGAAATTGGCTCAAGGCTTTGTCCAGTTGAGTTCAGAGTATGCCCAAGGACATATTTATAGCTTGTAGTAAAAATAACACAAGAAATGGCAGGTTTTACCTTACTAGTCTTGAACTTTGCTCTCCTCTGATACCACTGTTAGTCATGTTTGCGCTTTGTTCTTCCTGTTCTTCACACTCAGCTCTTTCCCCCCTGCCATTTAGTTGTGGCTGAAAAGCTCTGATCACAAGGTTTTTTCCAATTTTGTTGAGTAGCAAACTGAGAATGCGGCCACAGCTAAGGTTTTACCATATGTGGATTTATGCAAGAATATTTGTATTGATGTTAAATAACAAACTGCATTACAAACTTCTATAAACCCAGGCCAGAACAAAGATGCAGTGTCTGGAAAACTTCTGAGTTTCCAGTACACCCCCAGGTTTCCTGAAGTTTTTGTAAGACATCTGTTGAAATAAATTTACCTTGGCATGACTTGTCACAAGTGTACAAAAGGTATGATGCATCACACTACACAGCACAGCATGCTGCTTGATATTATTTCTGGCTTTGCTGACAATGAGTCCCGCATACTTTCACACCAAGACTTGGTAATTAAGAACCATTTAGTACACAGTTCTCAAAAAGTCACAGTAACACCAGTGATAGGACTGGAGTAGCTGCTCTGCTTGGTTCTGCTTGTGACCAGCCCTGTTCTGTGTGCTTAGAAAAGCCAGGGACCTGCACTTCCTCAAAACAGACTTCACTAGGAGGTGATCTGACCACTGATGAGCTCTCATGAAGCTCCCTACCCACTGACTGTTATGCAGAATGTAAACAATCTAAAGTCACCATAAAGGACTACTACAAACCAAGTAAGTAAATTTGGTATTGCCCTCCTTATGATACATCGATAGGAAGATTATTCTTCCTTATAATTTTGCAGGCGCCTTAATGCGTTGTGTCTCTGCAGTAGCGTGTTGGCTGTTTCTGGAGAAGTTGGTTAACGTCTGTTTGTTTAATAGCTCCTCTTTCCCACACACCAGAGGAAACACATTTAATTACATTAACTACTTGGTTTTCAATCCAAGTCACTGACTTGTTTATTCATGCTGGCAGGTATGGGTCAATGCTGCCCCCCATACCAGCCTGGGGAAAGGTAAATATGACGAAACAACTTCACTTTCTCACGGTAGTCACAAACACTGCAATTCTTCTGGGGATTGCCAGAGCACCTTCAGGAATTTATTGTCAATTATTCTGCTTGAGCTTAAATCACTGACAAAGGGGAAGGGTGGCAAGGTAATGAGAAGCACTGTAGTGACTTAAGGCAAATTGCTGTAAGTATTCAGTTACTAATGACTTCTGTCCCGAATTTACCACATTACTTGAGATGACAGCAATTTGCACAACTGCAGTTCTCATCCACAAAAAGATGAAGACAAATTTGACCCATTACAGGATGACTTGTCCCTTACGATTCATGTTAAAACCAATTGCTCACAACACTTCTGGTCACCAACCGGTCTTTAAAACACTCTGCATTTCTGACTGCCCGAGGTTCAGCTGTGCTATTTCTGTTTTGTGAGCTCACATGTGGACCATGTTAGAGAATCAATACTCTGTTCTAATTACAGCTGTCTTCTTAAAATGCAGAGATATATTTCTTTATAAAGCACGTGCACCTGCCTGGAGACAGAATGATTGTGCAAAGATTTGGTTTTGGTTTAGGGGATTCGTGTTTGGTTTTGGGTTTTTGTTTGTTTGGTTGGTTTTTTTAACTCCTCTGCGACTTTACAAGCAAGTTCAGATCTGATCAGGGACCACAACTCAGATAACAAAGTTTACCATGCTAACAAATTGGAGTTATATAATCAAAGAACCGTTACTTTGCAAAACCACACAGACCCATTTCCAATCTCAAAAGATAAAGTGAAAATCAATATGCTTTTGTTCTTTTCAATTTGCAATAATTCTAAGAAGATTAATTTTATCTTCACAGCAGTTTTAAGGACAAGAAAGAAACTGAGTTTCTAAGTAACTACATTGACTGTATTGAAGCAAAGAAAATGGTTTTAGTAAATACACTGTTTTAATATTAAGGATTTGGGACTGAATGTTCAAGAAAATTAAGGCTGACTCTGTCATAAGCAGTGATCAAGAGCAGAAGAAAAGCCCTACACATCCCCTTCGGCAGCAGTGACTAGAAGTCATCGTTGGACAAACATTCATGGACAACATGTGAGGATTTCTTCAGAAGACCTGTAGGAGCAAAGTATTTGTACCCACATGGAACAGCAGACTTCTTGGCCTTTCATCAACTGTCAAGTAGTTGTAGATTCTGACTTAGGTCAGGAAAAAGGAAGCTAAGAAGATATGACTGAAACAATCTTCGTGATACAGATGACTAAAAAATTCTGAAAAGACAGAGTGACTACTCAAAATTCCTGAAGCGCATCTAAGCTCAGCCACCTCACCATATGCTGCTGAACTAGCTGCATTTTTAAGTCAAGACACTGATGTAAAGTGTTAGCCTTAGCAATCGTTTCAGTTTTTGCAATGAGTAGAAAAGCCTCCCTAGTAAACAATTCTGGGAGGGAAGCTATGAAACGAGTGTTCTCAGAAGTGAGCTAAAAGTACAACTGAATGCAATTTCTTCTAGAACCTAGGAGAACAAACTTGGGTGTGTAAATACAAGTTAGTGTCAGAAAATCATAAAAATACACTACCTAAAGCATGCTGCTGAAGGCAAATACAAGGATAGAGTCCAGATCTGTTAATTTCCAGTACAGGATATGTAAGAAATTTCCATTTAAATTAAATTAAGAATTGCAAATCCTACAACAGGTTTTGATATCTCTGATCGTATAGTAGAGGAATTATTAAAATCTATACTCTAGTCAGACCTTTGTTCCTTTTTCAGTTCTTTTTTTGATCAATCTATGTATTTGTCAAAACTAAGTGGGCATTTGCAAGATCAAATTTTAATAGATCTTATACACAGTTCAGACAATGATAATAATAAAACATCCAGAACCAGGCATTTCCAAGTAGCTCATGAAGGAGTGCATACACTCAAGTGCATACATCACATTTGTGCTGGTTTTGGCTGGGATAGAGTTAATCTTGGTTCACAGAACAAGATGGCCTTTTCAGCTATATTAACAACATCAGTCACATTTTTAGTACCTTAAAAATATACAAATTTATATTAACACATACAGAAATACAAAGATGGATACAGTCTGTAAAGACATCTTTGTTGAGGTCCTGCATGTGAACAAGGCATCCTGACTCCTTTTACAGTCAGTGGATATCTAGTGCTATTTACAGTCAAATCAAGTCTGTGGAGATATTCAGATGACTGAAAGGAGCCAGATACTTTAAAATCATCTAAAACTCCAGGGACAACATTAACTAAATCTCCGCTGACTATAAAGGGAGTTTAAACATCTGGATCACAGATAGAACGCTGCATCTAAACACCTAAATAAAGGTATCAATCTCTCACTGAATCATTGCATAGCTGCCAGAACTTCCTTGCTGTTAAGCAGAGACCTCTAACACCCTGGACTCACCTTCCCATCTGACCCACAAGAACAAGATGTCAGCAAATCCAATTATCTGCACTAGCTATTTCAGATTTCAAACTTGACATTCATTCAGTTCACCATATACAACAGGAAACACCAGTCTGCAAACTCTGAACATTATCTGCCTCTCCAATTTCATCATCATCATGGATGCACTAGGCATGTATACTGTAATGAATGCCCGTTATTAAAAAATAATAACATAATCCATTAAAAAGTTTCTTACAAAAGCAATCAAAACACTATTTTTCTATACGTAGCTGAAACATGTTTTCATCTGGAAAAAGAAAAAAATGACAAAGCAGTTCACAGCAACACCTTATGAAATAGACTAGGAATTCTCCCTTTTCTGTGTTGTACAATACCTTGTGAAGAGTTACTGCTATCACATACTCAATAAGAGGAAATACTTCAGCTCTCTGATCACCATTTTCTTCCATTTAACTACCAATATTATTCTACAGGTTTAACAGATTTCTTTTAGTCCTTTCTAAAACCAAACTTGGAAATGTTATTGGACTACTCCTGTTTCTAAAATAAATGGCCACATATTCCACCAAGCACTTTGTCCCCAACTCCCTGCTGCCCTTGACAACAAAAACTTTGTGTTTGGATAAACATCTACTGGTGTGGTTTTTTTAAATCTGATGTAATATAAAAAGTTATTCACAATTCCAATGTAATATAATAAATTCTATTCACTCACTGCCTCAAAATCAGAAATGTATGCAACAGGATAAACTGTGCATTACTTAAACATCCTGAAAAAAATCTCACTAATCAGAATTCTTGTAAGAAAAACATTCCAGATTTGTATAGGTGTAGAAATTTCACTTCCTTCCAGATTTGTGTAGTTAAAGCAATTCCACTCTCTCAAGATAAGTACAGCTCAGATTAGATAGTACTAAAGTCAATTTGAGGACTACCGGGCATAAACCAAGATAACAAACCAACAAGATAAATAGTAGTCAGTAATTAATGAGAAATACAACAGTGTTCACTAAAACATTGCACTGTCACATGTAAACTAAAGGAAGAGCTGGATGTTTACAGCAATAAAATAGTTCTACATTAAAGGTATATTTTCTTATATACATGCTACCTGCACCTAAAATAAAACCACATCTAAGATTTAAAAGCATGTGTGCACATATTTTTTACATATATACACACACATATGTATACATATATCCCTGAATATTCTGATCAAACACACATAGATTTAAATTAAGAAAATTAGCAATTGAAATTTCTCTTAGTATACAAATATTTCGGAAAAATAAAATACTTACAGCGTCCCTTTCAAAATAAAAAACTCTCACAGTGATTTCTTAAGCTAATTTTGGCTAGCTTGTGTCTTCAAAGGGACAGAAAATCTTCATTTTCTCACATTCACCATTCTGTTCAAAAGAACATTTGACCTACCTAGCTAGCTCCCAAGCAGAAAGTTTTCTTTTGTACTGGGATGCCTGGAGGAGGGATGGGGGAGGAGCTTGGTTGCTATTCTGGCAGCAATAAAGGAAATGGTGTGATCTCATTAGGAACACTGCAAAAAGGGAAAACATGTTGGGTGACACTTTTGAAGAATAATCACCTAAATATTAATCAATTATTTCATTTCTGCTGAAACCATAGTTTTATTTATTAAAAACAGAGGGGTTTTGTTCAATTGGAAATATATATGTAAAAACCTCCAAAACCAAAAGCCATTCTGCTTCACATTTCATTCAGAGGTTTTAACCAGATGAACTTTCCAGCATACAATAAATATTGGCACAAATTTTGCCCTTATTCACAGACTATGGTGTATATTCATTGTACCTTACACAGGCAAAATCTCAGTGTCAAATATACTGTCGCATATACACAAGATCAGAACCCAAAATACATTCAATATCACATTATGCCATAACATACAAACCTTGTTTGAGCAAAATAAAACCCACAACATTTATCCTCATATTTGAAATCACCTAGATTTATTAAAATAAAAGTTATGCATAAAGCCTGCTAGCAACAGGTATTGGATGGGAACAGGTATAAATGAATGGTAAGCCCTATTGCAGGGTACAGCTATTTCTCTTGCAGTTACATCAACAGAAACCACTATTGTCCAGAAATTATTTTATTCTGTTAGGTAGGTTCTAAATCTTTTCTATCGTCTTTCCTGACGATAAGAGAGTTACTATGGGTTTTGCTGGAAGAATTCTACTGGAGGAATTGCGCTGTCCTTAAAAGCCAGGCAGCCCTAATGCATGCAAACAGAAAAACAATTGTGATCAAACACTTTGCTTGATAGGTATCATCAACAAAGGAAAAAACTAAAGATGGTTTTAAAGAAATAAGGGCTAAGTGTTTGGTAATGCAAGCAACAATAAGCCATTTTAAGTTCCAATGTAAGTTATTTTTCCAGAAAGCAATAGTATGTTCAAGACACGTTCAATTAAGAGAGCAGAAATTCAAAGAACATTCTATAATGGCACGATATCTGTTATGGTCCAAAGCAGCCACAAACATAATGCTGTACCAGCTAATAGCACTAAATACAAAAAAGATCCTTACCTGCACGCATTTTTTCTTCCTGTATCTTCTTTACCAATCCGACCCTGTGGAAATGGGACACAGGAAGTAAAGACAGAAAGAAGAGTTGCACTCCTCTGCCCTTTCTGCACGTTGTAATATCTATAATCAGAAAAAAAGGAAGGCATGGAAATATTTTTATCTATAGCTGTTAAAAGAAAGCCTTAGGACTTGCAGCTAAGAGCAAAACATTTAGACACGGAACTTTTCTTGTGCTACTATATAAAATCTGCTTTCTCCTACTAGGAAGGCAGTTTCTTAAAACTGGGGGAGGGGGCAGGGAACTAGCTTCATAATAAGAACATTGTTTGTTCCCAGTTTCATCCATTATTCCTCAGTATAACAAAAAAAAAAAAAAGGTGAAAAAACCCTGAAGTTTAACAACAAAAAGATAATGTTTGTTGGTGAAATGACAAATTCTATTAATTTAGTCACCATGTTCTTGACATGGATCTGCCTTTTCCATTAACTGCAGAGTACAGCGCTCCTCTTTTCCCTTTTTATTGCCAGAGTATGAGAAAAATCTTTTTTCTTGGTAGCATTAGTACATCACCATTAGTCTAATGACTAAGAGTGTGCAGATGTCAAGAGCTGAAAAAACAGATTTTTGCATAAGTAAATGTATCTTGTGACTGTGCCATAAATCTAAACACTAGATGCAGCTTTAAATTACTGATCAGATAAATACAGTCATTAAAGATAAGGCATTTGACAGTTCATGCACATTGCATGACCCTCTGATCCTCGAATTCTATCTAGTCACCTCATCTGCTAGCTTCTACCTATTGAGAAATATTCTGTTGGATAATCCTAGAAATCTGTGTCTCCTATATTCAGCGGGATAATAGACACACAGTACATGCCTCTGTCTTAGAGGGAGAAAAGTTCATACAAGGTTTCTCTTCCTAGTTTTCCCATGTATAGGAATAAGACTACTATTTAAGTTCCTAACAAATTCAACACCATTTCCCTTCTTATCTGATTGGTGCTATCCCCCAAGAGCTTACTGATCTGTGACCCCCAACTGTATGTAAGTATTCTGAAATTTAGATCATTGAAAACCTCATCCTTCTCCTCTGCCATGGGGACAGGCTGAGAGAGTTGGGCATGTTCAGCCTGGAGAAGAGAAGGCTCCGGGGAGACCTTATTGCAACCTTCCAGTACCTGAAGGGGCTACAGGAAAGCTGGGGGGGAGTGACGACGATGACACGACTTTTTACAAGGGCCTGTAGTGACAGGACAAGTGGTAACAGGTTTAAATTGAAAGTGGGGAGGTTTAGATTAGATACCAGGAAGAAGTTCTTCCCAGAGAGTGTGGTGAAGCACTGGAACAGGTTGCCCAGAGAAGCTGTGGATGCCTCATCCCTGGAAGTGTTCAAGGCCAGGCTGGATGAGGCTTGGAGCAACCTGGTCTAGTGGTAGGTGTCCCTGCCCATGGCAGGGGGGTTGGAACTGGATGATCTTTAAGGTCCCTTCCAACCCAAACCATTCTATGGTTCTATGATTCTATGATTTTTAAGATACTATGTCTATAATTGGCTAAAATTACAAGGTGGATGCAAGATACCAGATGGATACAAGAGGGAATGGAACTTAAACTGCAAACAAATAAATCACTATTATCAACTGATACATGTATAAATCTAATTCCAAAATTGACCTATTCAGTAGCCTTTATTATTCACACAACACCCATGCATAGAAAATTGAGTGAAAAAGTGTTTTTACAGAGAGAAAACAAATACATTTATCAAAAATTCAATGTAAAAATCAACACCATGCTACTTACATGCAAAAAACATCTAGTAACTTCAACCACAGTAGTTGGAAGGAAAATTACTCAAGAGTGAGAAACACAATCCCTGTTTTGAAGAAATGGATCCTGCAGAACAAAGTCATACCATACATAACTAGATCATCTAATCTACTGATGAAGAGCTCGATTGAATTTGATACAAAGTAGCTCTTGATTGTCTTAATTTAGGTTAAGATTCTCACAGAGACAAATCCCAACTGCTAATCATGGTGCTTATTGCACTTGCTGGTTACAGTTCACTGCCCACTGGTTGGCACCGACAAGAAGTCAGTCTGAGACAAATATGGCGATGCTGATGATCCTCCATTAGAATCAGCAAACACAAACCACTGTTTCACACAGAAACCCCAGAAAATACTATTTTGAACTTAGAAGCAAGTAGGTATGAACACAGACATCAAAATACTCTCCTGAAGGCAAAATCTCACTCTCTGGAGAGGAAGGAATGGAAATCATGTCAGATGGAGCACAGGTATGGCATATTTTTAGTTTCTTTAAAGATAGCAGCACCACAGGAAGAAAGTACATCTCTTTTGAGCATAATAATAATAAACACAAATCAGAGCAAAAAGCTGATATTAGCAGAAATCAGGTATTACTCTTGCCTCCCTACCACATGCAAAGAAAAACGTTTTCCAATTGACTTCAGAGTTAAAAATGAACAGCTCCTCCTCATTAATGGAACTTTGTGAAATCTGGTAAATTTTTTAAGATCTATCTAATCTAGTGTTATCATGACAGAATTTCTCAGTAGAAAATCCTAGTTTTTCTGCATTAAGAATCTGATTTTCTCTTAAGCCCTCAAATCTGCGCACTCTCCTGGAGCAACAGCGCTACATACACATCTTCAGAGCACAAACCGCATGGTTTCATTGCCTCTGCTCAGAATTCTCACTGATCAGGGCCTGGGAAAATTGTTCTGCTTTTGGTGCAATGGCTCTTCAGCTGACTTTTTGCAGGACAGGACGTGACAGCGACATGGAACACACAGAGGTAATTGCACAAATACAGGCCCCCTCATGACTGCATTGTCAAGGTGCTGATGCCAAACAGAACAAAAAATCCAAGTACAGTTCCCATTCCTGTATACCTCTTTAGAGTCTTATGGGGAAACAAGCTTGTGTGATTAAAAGGAAGACAAGCTAATCAAAACCACCTCAGTTATGTCTTTAGGGTAAATACCTTTGGAAAGTGTGGTACAGGATAAAACAGTAATAAAACAGTCGGTTTCCATCGTACTCAATCAGTCAGACAAGAGGAGGGGACCTGACTTGGTCACACTGCAAGGACTTAGAGATGAACGAGAGCTTTAACAGTGGACGGCTCTTCAACAAACAAAAGCTGAAAGTCAAAACTAGTCAAATGTGGACAAAAAAAGGGCACATGCATTTAACAGGATGGACAATTAAGTACTGAAACAACTTCTGAACACTTGTGGCTTTCTTAAATACCCAAAATCATTAGAAAATGAAGGGCTAATCTAATCAAACACTAATCCCCACCTCACTCTACAAACCTACGTACACAGTTTAAGAATTGATAGCACATCTTCATATTGCAATATTTCTTTATAACATGTATTTGGAGCAGTACAACAGTTATTAACCCTGATGCTTACAGCTTGTAAATGATATTTCTTACAAGTGTATGTAATGGAGGCAGTTCATTGCTCAGCAGTGAAATTTCATACTCCTTGATAGTTCAAGGATTTACATTGGATGCACTTGGAATGAAATTTTTTTGCAGAGATTTCTGTTTACTACAGCTGCAACTCCAGAGAACTTGCAACCCTCTCTCCTGTCTGTAATCTAAACTGGGAGACAGAGGCACACATCCACAATATGGGACTACTATAACCTCTGACATACAACATTAAGAGCTGTCTCTAAATAATGCACAGATATTTGTTACTATGCAAACTCAAATGCATCCATCATAGGCTGAATTAATTCAGTTGCTGGCCAGAAGCTTCAGGACTCTCATCACTTTCAAGACCTAGATGAGATTCCAGGAATGTCTCTTACACCCCTGGAACACATGTAATATGAGACAGCAGGCAAAAAGAAAAGCAGCAGGGAAACACATAATCTTTGCTTTACTTGGAATGCAGAATAACTGAGTTTTACATACACAACAAAACCAAAACCAACACATGCACAGAAGCTACTATACAAAATATTGAAAGGCATGAATCTGTCCCAGAAAAAATGAGGGGCTGAGGCTAATAAATATCTCTGAGATAAACTAAATGTGTGCCCCAATCCCTCTTAGAAAATAATCTAATAGTGTAAACCACATGATTATTTATCAAGATAATAATTTGTATGATTGTAATTTCCTTTTTTTCATGCTGCATGATGAAATAAGAAATCACATGGACATGACATTTGGTATTTGGTAAATAGCTAATTGGCTTTACAGAATAGCAGGAAATAGCTTTTATGGTAAGTACACATTAAACGCATTGTTACACAAAGTAGCTTTCTGCCTAATGACCTGCTGTACACTGAACAAGTCTGAAAATTAGCTTAGTGCCTCAAGTTCAAGCAATTCCATCTGTTTCTTTTTAGTGTTCTGAAAAAACAGTACTAGTATTTTTGAAGCATTTTATATTTTTCAAAAATAAGATGCTAAGAGCATGTAAAATATTACAACTACAATTTCTGAAAGATTTCCAACATTTCTGGTGTAATCATGCTAACACAGTTTGTTCTTAAAGTCTCATCTTTTATTGCATGGCTCCAAACACAACCGTGGAATGAAAGTACACGAGCACGAGCAAAGACTGAGCCGTTTGGTTTCAAACCTATTTCTTAGCATAGCTCCCTGTAAGATTAAAGTCTAAGCATCAACATATCAAGAATGCAACTCGTACAAATTATGCAATACCAAACAGCTTTATAAATTAAAAACAAACCATATATGCTAGTGAACTAGAATACAGTATTTAGTAGTTAGATTAATGTGAGAAAGCAAATTTGACACAAAGATAACGCTGAAATAATGATTTATCTCCTTTCTCCAAAGCCTCCTGGACTTCAACTCTGTCTGTTCCTCCTCTCTAGCTAGCTGGGGTATCTGATTTATCAAAATGGCTTGAATATTTATTTTCTTTCTTTGCTCCTAGTTCCATCACACTGGTTCCATACCTCAAAATTAGATTAACAAGCAGTCATTAAAAACATATATTAAGAACATCACTGTTGTGCTACTGTATCTGTAGAGCCCTTTGCTCACACCAGCCCAATTGTGACAGATGCTCTGGCATGCCAACTGGCTTAGTGACTCAAGGAACAAACTCTCACTCCCCTGGGCCAGTGGAGACACTAACTCCTCATCCAGCAGGCAAAACCAGAGCGATTGTGAACTTCCTTGCAGTATTTTTCGTTGGATCTCTCAAAATATTCCCTCACTGTAAACAGTGCAAGAAAAATAATACAGAAAGTCTGGGGACCTGCCTGACTGTAGTCTGAACTCACAGTTTTATTCCAGACTATATTCTGCAACTGTTCAGGGCTTAATCCAGCAGCACGAGGCAGATAGACACAGCACTGCCAGAGGACCACAGCAAAGACCATGCTCACTGTACAACATTCTGTGAACGTATTTTTGTGGCTTTTACAGCAGATTTTGGACATGAAGGAGTCTAAACCAGTGGGTTGTATTACTTTAATGTCTTGCTTATGCAGGCATGTAGAATATGATATCCTGGGAAAATTTAATCACACAGTAAAATTAAATGGAATTTAAGATCACCAAGTTTCACATCCCATAAAATACAGGCTAAATACAGTAATTCCAAACAGTTGTGTCTGGGACATGCCCATAAATTAAACATAGGCTACAATTCTTTTGGTTTTAAGCAATGTAGACTCTCCCATGAGCTTTGGGGATTTTTTTTCAGTGATTAGCTGCTGTTAAAACATGTATTTTCCTCATATCTCAACTTTATCTACAGAAACTATTACAGCTTTTCCTGGAAGATTAGAGAGGCCTTTATTTATGAAAAACATTCTCTACTTGTAGTTTGATATTTTAAAAAATGGGGTTGGAAGCGATGTCCTAAAGTCGATTAGTTCATGCTTTAGCCCAAAACAGCACCAACTCCACTGGTGTAATTCCTGGAGGTACTAGTTTAGTCTCCAGTTACAACAGATGGTGATTCCAAAACCTTCATATGCAACATATTCTACTCCTTTACTGTTTTCACTACAAAAAATATATTTTTCTTGTGCTTCATCTGAATTTCCTGAACTGCAATCTCAGCGTGTTAATGCTGGTTTTGCTTATCACGTGCACGAAGTTCAGCTAATTCCACATTTCTTCTTAATTGTTTGAAAACTGCTATCAAGTTTCCTTTCATCTTCTCTTCTGTAAACAAAGTCTGTCTGAAATTTACATCATAATTCAAACTTCTTAGGCTCCAAAAATTTTTAAAGCATATTTCTAAATACTTTTTAACATTTCCTTTGAATGTTGTGACTGTCAAATCTCACAAAGAGGGAATGGAACAGCAGACAGAAGAAGCTGGGAAATTCTATAGCATTCTTGAACTTATTATTATTAAGGAAATATCATCTTTATACTCCTACTACAATGATTATTCATTCAACAAACACTTACATTGCATGCATTTCCGTCCTTACTTCGCACAATGATTATTCATTCAACAAACACATTACATGCATTTCCGTCCTTACTTCGTCCCTTATCTCAACATCCTGGCTTCACTCTTGAGACCTGTTTGATTCTCCACCACTTCCTTTTTGGCTCAACAGCTGTTTGTTCACTTCAGTGGTCTCAGAAATTCACAATTTGGCTAAAGATGATCAGATTTTCACGGAAATTCAAAAATAATCCCTGGAGTCATACATACATCATGTTCCCTCTCTTTCAAACCCAAAAATCAACATTATAAATTAGATCGTCTTACCACTTTCCTGAAATGACACAAACATGATGAAAGGCTGAAAGATTTACTGCATAACAAATAAAATCTTACCAAAATATTTTTGTGTAATATTGTCTTTAGTTCAGGTTTGATAAACATACACACAGAAAACAGGAAATTATCACTGTTATAATACTCATTTATTTAGCAGCCCTCGGTAAATATGGACCTTTGTTGGACTAGGTGATCTCTAGAAATCCCTTCCAAGCACAATGATTCTGTGATACAGAGATCCCCGTACTTTTCTTCTCCTTCAAGTAATGAGCCATTGATCTGAAAGGTTGAAGAAACATACTATTATATATATGTATCACTTGTTAAAGGAGAGACCACTCGAGCACTCATATATCATCCGAGGAGTAGCACACTCACCACCCGAGTCTTTAACTGCAAGGACTGAAGTCCCTTCACAGCAGGCGATGGGTGCTCCTCCCGATTCCTTTCACATACATGTTCTCACCCTCAAGAGCTTCTCTCTTTCCATGCTCAGCCCATGGTTTTCTGTAGCAGAGTCTCAGATATCAAATCTTATACACTAAATTAAAACACCCTATTCAGATGGCACAGGGGAAAAAAAAAAAAAAGGACCTTGACCAAAGGAATTCCTGGACAATTATACCCTTACGATCTGTGCACCTGCCCTTCATGCACCTTCTCGGTCCAAGGGTGATTTTTCTGTCTGGGGTCTTCCAACACTTTATTGAATTCTTTCTCTGTCTCCAGGCAGGTGGTTGACTGTTCTCATCTTGTTGATGGTTGTGGCCTCCTTATCTTCTGGTTTGTGCTTCTTGTGCAACCTGCTCCCCCTTCCAGATTAAATTTGGAATAAGCATATTTTAGGAACAAGAAAAACATTAGTCCCTCACCAACATTATTCTCACACTAAATCCAAACCATAACACTGTACCAGCTACTAAGAAGAAAATTAACTCTATCCCAGCCAAACACATGTCTAAATGCAAATTTACAGCTTGAGGCCTAAGGCTTCAGCAAATCTAGCTACTCATGCTAAGTTAGTAATGACCAAACAGTTACCAAATCACTCAACATCATGCTGTAACCCCTGCGTCCTAGTGCTGAATGATTGACTCTTGAGTGATTCATTCTATTTAAAACTTACTTATTTAAACTAAACAACTAGTATTCCTTAAGGTTACTAACAGCGACTATCCACAAAAAGTTCTTTGATGGACAAAAAGAAGAGGAAAAGCGATGTTTAAATTGCATAATAATGTAAAAACACAAAGGTTCTCGAATGCTCAATAAATGATGACTGACCTTGAAAACACATTAACTTTACTAAATGAATAATCCATTAGTCATTATGGATAATGAAATTACAATTAGGGTTTATGAATAAAATTATTATATCATTTTATCATTGTAACACAAAAATAATATCAGAATTGTAGCATCTTTAAGAGAAAACAAAAAAAGATTTTAAAGTATGCATGAAAGTTATTGCATTATGAAAAGAAGTCATCAGCCTCTTAATGGACTAATGCATACTGAAATGTAGCAAGGCACTTTAGTCAGTATTTACTTACAGAGAAAACATCATGCTGCTTCATTCTTCTCCAGTCCAGAATCCAATAAAATTACATACTTCGTGCATGATAGCATCTGAAATACTGGAAATTATCATTATCCTGAAGCCAGTACACAACTAAACTCTGAACAAAAAAAAAGCCTCAATTTTCTTTGAAAAAAAAAATTAAACAATAAATGCATTTCACATTTCTCTGAAAAGATGCCTTAAATCATATGCTTCCCTCTGCTGTAACAAGATAAAGTAATAGAACTACTGCAGTTAAGGAAGGACTTTGGTCAAGGCAGGTCTCATTGAAGAATCATGCCCTCCACCTGCAATTGCAATGAGGACACTGCATTCACCAATGGTAAAAAATGTCACCTATATCAAAATAATCAAAGTTTAAATTAGCAGAAGTAATTGGTCATTATGTATTCTACTTATGTTTGGAACCAGCATTAAACAAGAATGTGAATACCTAGACATACCTTTTTTCCCCATATCCCTTTACACACTTCTTTCTCTCACAGCAACTTTTTTTTTAATTCCTCACTAATTAACAATTAGCAATGAACCAGCAACCAGTTGGGCTGGTTTTGGCAAGGATAGAGTTAGTTTTCTTCACAGTAGCTGGTACGGGGCTGTGGTTTGGATTTGTGCTGAGAACAGTGTTGATAACACAGGGATGTTTTTGTTGCTGCGGAGCAGGGCTGACACAGAGTCAAGGCCTTTTCTGCTCCTCACTCCACCTCACCAGCGAGGAGGCTGGGAGTGCACAAGAAGCTGGGAGGGGACACAGCTGGGACAGCTGACCCAAGGGATATCCCACACCATATGATGTCATGCTCATGATATAAAGCTGGGGGAAGAAGGAGGAAGGGGGGATGTTAGGAGTGATAGGGTTTGTCTTCCCAAGTAACCATTATGTGTGATGGATCTTGGCATTCCTAAGTGCTGAGTATGATGTATGAAGACTTTATCTCAAGGGATGTGGTGAATTAATTCCTTGTTTTGCTTTGCTTGTGTGCAGCTGTGCATCTTTTGCTTTACCTATTAAACTGTCTTTTATCTCAACCCATGAGTCTTCTGACCTTTACCCTTCTGATTGCCTCCCCCTTCCCACTGTCAGAGGAGTGAGCGAGTGGTGCGTGGGGCTTAGCTGCCAGCTGGGGTTGAATCAGGACAGCAGTATAGCAAAAAGGTGTGCCGAGACGACAGACCTGTGCAGAACCTCATACAGCTCCTCACCCAGAATGCGGACACTGCTGCAGCCAAACACTTTCTACATTAACAGTTAAATGCCAAAGAGGAATTTGGGAGTTGGGGGCGGGGGAGAAGCATGTCTGGAAACATGATTGAATTTCATGCCATCATGCAATCAGTTTCAGGAACCCTTGGCCATTAGAGAAAATAATACAACCTTCCCTGCTCCTCTGGGGAAGGTAGTCATGTCTCTGCTAATCCGCTCAGCGGGACAGCCTTAACAAGGGGCGAGGCAGGAGCTTTTAAGCATTTACGCCCCATCACAGACCCTTAAAAAGAGAGTGGAGCTGAGCACTACGAGGGCGTTATGTAAAGCCTCCAGCAGCACTGCCCACCACATCCTGCCTCAGGCTTTGAGCTCCACAGGTCTCCTCCGCCTAGAGCAGAGCCCTCCGGAAGGGGACAAGTGACCTTACTCCACAGGTCTGGCCTGACAGGAAGAAACCCGGCCCCTGAGACGCGGGAAGGGGAGAAGGGCACTCCGTGAGGAGCAGCGCGGGCAAACGGCACCAACACCTCTGTGGGAAGGAACGACAGGTAAGCTTCCCCGTGGCGCGGCCGGGCGGGAAGCATAGCCCCGCCCCCTGTTCTGGCCCCGCCCCCTGCTCTGGCCCCGCCCCTCCGGCCGTTCCCCTCGCAATGCC
>NW_010232674.1:3816-8423 GCF_000690775.1 Eurypyga helias | reverse complement strand
GGCTTCCTCTGCCACGTCAGCTTTTTGCCGGGGCATCCCAGAGCATCATCTCTCCAGTGGCGCATCCCACCTTGGCGTAACCGCAGCGGGGGGTCCCCTGTCCCTGCATCTCTTGTAGCGTTGGCCTGGGTGGCCGTTGCACGTACCCTTCCGGTGACCGGAGGCTGGGACGTGGCAGGGGGTGGGGTGAGCAGCCTGCTGAGGGTCGGTGTGTTGCAGGGCTGTTTGCTGAGCACGGACCCAGGTTTCTCTCTAGTCACGATGCCTCAGATGCAGTAGCTCAGGGATCGCTTTCTCTCCTGCCTGGAGGCTCTTTTGGTTGATGCAGATCCCCTTTCCCATTCGTTCCTTTGTAGCATTTTCCGCCCTTTCCCTTCTGCTGGGATCTCTCTGAGCATCTGGCTAAGTCTGGCTTCCCCCATGCGTAATCCATGGCACGTACCTTGGCCTCTTGGTGCTGCTTAAGAAACCCACAGGACTGCAGCGCGCGTACGCTGAGAAGTTTTGAGCGTGAAGCACAGAAGGGCCGACGTCTCTGCCTCGAGTAGTTGGTGCCCAGGGGAGCAGCTGGTGCTGCCGGATGCCCGTGTAGCGGGACACGTGAGGACCCCAATCCCACACTGCTTGTCCAAACTTCATTTGCAGTGAAACTCTTGAGGTCTCCCCTACCCCTGTGTCCAAGATGCTGTTCCTTGGGGAATTGTATCGCCAGCAGCAGGCTCCGTTCCCTGACCTGTGTGTCACCGGCAGGACACACAACACTAATCCTTTCCCTCCATTGAAGGAAAGACCACTCGAGCACACATACACCATCCTGGGAGTCACACACTCGCCCCCTGAGGCTTTCCTGCTCCGACCGGAGTCCCTTCACTGTGAGCAGCTCCAGTGAGCCAACGGGTGCCCCTTCCGACTCCTTTCACACATATTCTCACCCCTGAGTGCTTCTCGTTCAGCCCTAGGTTTCCCATAGCAGAACCACAGATATTGAATCTTAGAAAAAGAAATTTATTCAGATAGTGCAACAAAAAGAAAAACCAGCTTGAGCTGGGTGCCTCCGGAGAGGGACCCCAAACAAAGGAATTCCTGGGCAATTATACCCTTGTAACAATCTGTGCGCCCGCCCCTCGCGCACCTTCCCGGTCCAATGGTGATTTTTTTGGTCTGAGGTCTTCTAACACCTCACTGGATTCTTTCTCTGTCTTGACAACAGTCAACAGCCTCCCTGACCTTGCTGATGGTTGTAGCCTCCTCACCTTCTGGTTTGTGCTGCTTGCGCACCCGCTCCCACTGGGATCGGCACTACTTGGCAACAACTAAAACATCGGTGTGTCACTCAACGTTATTCTCACACGAAATCCGAAACACAGCACTGTACCAGCTGCTGGGAAGAAAATCAGCTCTGTCCCAGCTGCAAACACAGCTGAGCTCACAGCTCGCGGCCCAGGGCTTCAGCAGATCCAGCTGCTGATGCTAGGTTAGGAGTGGAGCAGCAGTGTACTGAACGGCTCAACGTGGTGCTGTAACCCCTGCGTCCTAACGCGAAATGATCAGCTCCGCGCCGTTCGTTCTATTTTAAACTTACTGAAACTGAACGACGAGTATTTTCTAATAGCCTCAGCGGTTTCTCAGCCTGGGAAACACAGCCCAGGACATGAGCGCGTCCTAACGCGAAATGATCGACTCCGCACCATTCATTCTATTTAAAACTTACTGAAACTGAACAATGAGTATTTCCTAATAGCTTCAGCGGTTTCTCAGGACATGAGTGTTAGCTGGGCCATCTCCCGTGCATCTGCTTGTCCATTAGTGGTGACCCCACATTTGATGATGGGCATGAGGAGATGTGGACTTTCCATTTATTTAGCTCTTCTCTGTGGGCTCCTCTCCACTCTTTGGGGAGCCTGTAGCCTGCTTTTTTTCCTCCCATGAGCCCTGCTGGGAACCGTGGTGGCTAGGAACTGTTCAGTGCTGTGTGGCTTCTCTAACCTCATCCCTTTTCCAGGACACCAGCAGCACCTGCTCAGGAAGCAGTATCAGAAGAAATTGTCTAGTGCGGCCCCAGGTCTCAGTTGCTTGATCTTTTGAACGCCTGCTGGTCTGTATTGCTCCCGCAGGGAATAATCCCATATTTCATTCACCCGGAGACCCCAGCCCATTCAAAAATCTTTGTTTGGCCTAAACTTTCTCAAAGTCTTGGTTGCAGGGGCAGCTTGGCCATGGATGGAAGGGGCCTTCTTCTGTTCTTGACCCAGCTGATGAGCTGATGAAATGAACTTTGGAGGAACAGGTCAGTTACTCTTTCCAGTTGACTGTTCTTACCCCTGAGCATGTTGCAGCTGAGCCTGGTGCGGTCCTTCGTGCGCTAGAGCGCTCCTTGGCATGTCCTGTCTCGCTCCGTGTCCACGCATTAATGGGAATGTTTATTGTCCAAACATGGATGTGTCCTACTGAAAGGGGCCTATGGCAGGATGTGTCTGGGCAGTCCCAGTGTCAGTCCCAGTCCACCTCGGGACTCTTCAGATGTGGCTGCTCTCTGGTCACCTCCATGAACATCTGTCCAAGACCATCCTTTTGGGATCCTGTCTCTCTGGATTGGCAGTGAGGTCCTCCCATTGAATATTTAGGCAGGCTGGTTCAGCTTCCCCACTCTACAAAAGTCCATGTTGGTGGAGGCTTACTGGGGCAGCCTGAGAACACGCTAGTGATGGCTCCAGCGTCTCGCTTCCCAGCATTTGGATTGTTGCGTCTAGGTGAGGACAGGCACAACTTTGGTATCAGCAGTGGGAGTGGCCTCCCCTGCCCCTTCCCTGGTGAAGTTCGTTAAGACTCATTGGAAAGGTTAGCCCTCATCCTCGGAGACCCTGTCTGGCGAAGTAGGTCTGAGACCTACCTTTCGAAAGGAGAGGTCAGAATGAATGCAGAACACGGTGGAGTGCTGTCTCCTTAGGGATGCGCCCGCGTGACGCATGGGCAGGCTCCCGAACGCATCTTGCAAGCCCCTACGCGTGGTGATTAATGCTAGGCGTGATAGTAAGGCAGCTTTAGGGAAGCCCAGGTCTGCAGCTAGTCCTCGAAAATCTTCCACTGGCTGTATGAGGCTGTGAGAAGTGTTTTAGATGTGAATTTTCTAAATGCTCGGGCCCCTTTCTCTCAGGATGGGAACAAGGAGAGGATGCTCTAGGTCCTCTGGCAGCGTGGGGTACCAAGGCAATGCTAGGAAAAGGAGCTCAAGTGGCCACTAAAAGATGTCGTGATCTGGTTGAATCAATATGACAGCAAACAGGGAAAAAGGGAGCATTTTCACCTTCCGTGGCAGACTGCATGTGGGCAAGCTGCAAGAGAAAATAAAAATCCTTAGGGTAGGAAGAAAGGTGGTTGATTGACGTTTTTAACATTCACGGCCGCGTCGTAGAACTGCTGGCTCACCTCACGGAATAAGGTGGCGTAGGCAAGAGCAATTGCGGGTTGCAAGCTGTGCTAAAAATCACATTCATTCTAGAGCTCACAGCAAAACAACACGATCTGACACACAATTGTGACAAGGAATTGAAGGGTCTGTTATGTCCTCCTGAATCGCCAAACCAACCACAGTGATTTACTTCTTAAGTACCTCTGTTCTGTGGGAAAAGGAAAACTATGTTGGCATGGGAGACTTTGGCTGGGAATACCGAAGAATATGCTGTGCCATAGGGAGTTTCTCCTCGACTTACACGTGATGGCATGCCCAAGTAAGGCAATGAGTTTCCATGTCCTTAACGACGGATGAAGACTGGGTGATGATTGAGGGTTGCCGAAAGACAAGGGATCAGCTGAGATATACAAATCAAGATATTAGGACGAAAACAGCGTAACGGAGAACCGCATGGTGTTATGGAGCCTTTTCTGACAGTGAAATCATTTAGGGGAAGTATTAAAAAAAGTATGATTAAGTGAGAGATCTTTGGAAAGAAGAGAGTTTTCCCAGTTATCTTTCAGTAAATGACTTCCTTGAGTAAGTGGCCATGTGACAACAGTACTTAGAAATAAGAATGACTAATAAAAATAATAATAAAGCCTGATCTTAATTAATAAAAATAAACCTTGTAACAACTACAGTGATTGTGGGTGGGGGAAAAGGAATAGAGGGACAACAAAACAGCTGTATAAAAGAAAGGTCTTCAGCTGTTAATCACAGACTTGCTAAGGAAAAGACCTATAAGACCATCTAGGTGAGGACCCTAATAAGTTGTTCTGGTTATATTTAAAGAAAAAAATCAATCCTAGCAGTAATACAGACCTCTTTTCTTGACTGAAATTGGGAAAAAAAAGATATCGAAATGATGCAAAAAAGGAGAAGTACTCACCAGCTACGTCTGTTCTGTGTTTGGAAAGAGCTGAGTGTGGTCAGAGGGGAATGATGAAGCACTTTCCAGGCCATTAGCAATTAAGGAGGATCCTTGACAGGATCTTCTCAGAATAAACACTCCTGCATTTCCAGGCACAGGCGACCTAGGAGGGGGTGCACGGGGGGTGCCACAGAGGCAGAGAAGCCACAAAGCCTGAGGCTTCTTGGGGAGAGGGAGTAAGTGATGCTGGGGGGTGTGTGGGGAGGGGGGAAAAAGTAGATG
>NW_010232674.1:1924-3785 GCF_000690775.1 Eurypyga helias | reverse complement strand
GCATTCCTGCAAACGGTGCTTTGCCAAGCGCTCTGACCCTCAGCGGCGATGAAAAAGCCCTGGCTGCTGAAATCGATGGTTTGCTGATGTCAGTTTTGAAATGCATTGGGGAAGACATGTAAAAAAAGTACTGGGAGGTGAATAAATGACGTCAGCGATTAGCCTGACAGGCCATGTGCGAAAACCAATGGGAAACCAGTGGAGGAGGGTAGAAATCAGGAAAGAATGGGGAAAAAAAGGAAAAATCTGTACAGAGTTATGGAGGGAAAAGGAATTGACAGACAAAACTGATACCATTTTTTGATACGTAAAAACGATCCACCAAGAATCCCCAAAAGACTCAGTAAAAACGCCAGGAGACATTACAGTATATTTTTAAATAGACCCAAAACATAGGTTCTAGTGCCATGCATATATAGCCAATATTTAAGCTATGCGTAGCTACACCTAAGAGCAAGAAATAGTAGTGACTAACCATATCCAGGACAGCAGGAGGGCTGGAAAAATTTTGGGAGCAGGGCTCACAAGCAACCTCGTGCAAGAGGTTGACACCAGAGCTGTCCCACCCGCTAAGGGGAATTAATTCTCGTTTAGCAGCCCTGAATTTCACCCACCATCTTAATAACCCACTCGCCTCCTCACTGCTGAGGAAAAAAGAATCTCTCGTCTGGGAACCCCCTGAAGCTCCTCTGATGGTAAAACATCAGTTTTACTTTTCCGCTGCGGCCTTAGCTTCCCTCATCACTCCCACACCACCGTCCGGGTTTTTGACAGCTTTCTTGTCTCCAACATGCATTTGAAAAAAAAAAAAGGTTTCATACTACCTTTTCCATTTGGCACTTAGTTTCCTAAAAATCTGCCTTTTTTAGGCTCTTAATTTGCCAGTATGCATGAGTTTTTCAGCCTTCAGCTTTTTGAAGGTTGTCTTTTCGAATCTTAGGCCGTGAAGTATAACCCGTTGCTACTGCTCCTTCTAGAAACATTTAATTGAGAATAACTCAAGAATATTTGTGAATGGCATCCGTTTGGGGCATTATCGTTTAAGATGTTTGTCATACAGCTGTTCAGTATGTGTCTTGCATCGTTGTCTTTCCTATGGGAGACCTGTATCTCCCCTTCCTCACGCAGACCTTGGTCCTTGCTGTGCTCAAAGACTCATTTACTTTAAAAATGGACAGTTTTAAATGCCCAAGACTTGCCTTTTTTTTTTTTTTTTTAAACTGTGCTTGTGTGGTCAGCATTTTGTTCCATTTTGGTGTGATTTTTTTTTCAAGCAAGCTTAATTAGCTACCGCATCTGGTGGTTTTTCACTACATGGCATCCTCCTTAACGCTGAAGTTTCGTGCTGACATCTTGACAAGGTGGTCTGAGGATGAGTAGCCATTTCTTGGGGGTGTAACGCGTCTGCCGCGGTGCGTGGAGGTGTCAAAGTATCACACGATTTCTCTAAACATTCAAAGTTGCCATGAAAGGGAGTGGTCCTGTAACGCCACTAATGGCCACGGCGCAGCATCACTTGCATTTCCTCTGTCTTTAAAAACAAACGAACAATGAAAGGCGCAGCTTACCAGCCTGGGAATGGTTGGCTGCCCAACAGAGGAGTGGGCCCTCAGGTCATGGAGGTGTCAAAGTATCACACGATTTCTCTAAACATTCAAAGTTGCCATGAAAGGGAGTGGTCCTGTAACGCCACTAATGGCCACGGCGCAGCATCACTTGCATTTCCTCTGTCTTTAAAAACAAACGAACAATGAAAGGCGCAGCTTACCAGCCTGGGAATGGTTGGCTGCCCAACAGAGGAGTGGGCCCTCAGGTCATGGAATCACTGTGGTTGGAAAAGACCTGTCAGATCATACCGCCC
>NW_010232674.1:0-1747 GCF_000690775.1 Eurypyga helias | reverse complement strand
ACTTGAGGCCGTTTCCTCTTGTCCTATCACCAGTTACCCGGGAGAACAGACCAGCACCCACCTCTGCACCCTCCTTTCAGGTGAGCTTTGAGCCAGCGCAGCCCTGCGGAGAAGTGAATCCATGTCGCAGGAGCATCCCCCCACGGGGGACCCGCACAGCGAGCCCCGGTGCAGCCGGGTGAGGAAAGCAGAGCCAAGCCTTTGGCTAGGATCCATGTCTTTCTACACCTTCCCCTTGTGAGGTGTCCATAAACCGGGATGGATTCTGCCTTTCCACCGCTGCTCCTAGAGTTGGTCAGTCACCGCAGAGCGGCACAATCGCTTCTACCCCCTTTGCCAAACAAGCTCCTCTGCCCGAGCCTGCCTTCTCTGCACAAGCCCTTCTGTCCGTTCTTGGTAGCAACAACTCTCGAAGGGCAACCCCAGAGCTCCCCTACGCAGGAGGAAATTCTTCTCCAGAGAGGGAAGCAGCTCCCACAGCAGATGTCCCACCGTCATCTGCAGTGCTGTCATCTGCAGGCATGTATGTCAAATTTCCATATTGACACCAAAAAACAAAAAAGAGGAGGGTTTTTAGGACAGGCTTGCAGTTCTTGGCCAGGCTGGCCGCTGAGCTAGCTTTTCCATCTGTCCATAGGGGCCATCCGCAGGCACCGCGTCTGGCTGCCAACCGGGAGCTGAGGAAGAGCTGTGCTCCTGCGAGCTCGGGCAGGAAACCCAGCGCTCCAGGCTCTCCAGAGGCTGCACGACTTGTTTGCCATGCTTTCCCCGTTTTCCATGAGCAACTGTGGTTTAAATGCTGAGATTCCAGGCTTGCCCTGCTTGGATCTCATATCATTTTCCTGCCAGGAGTTTCAAGCGTGGTTGTAAACTAGTTGAAATAGTGTTTTAAAGCACAGTAAACCTTTATCTGAGGCATTCCCGGGAGCTGTTGGGTCTGAGAGCACATGCTCTTCCCTCCCACTCCCTGGGTGGTGGTATGAATGTGCTCATTCCCACAGCGATTTCATCTCCGGCTGGATCAGCGCTCTTGTTTAACAACCGGAGTTTGCTCCAGGTGACTTTTGGGGCAGTCTGTTCCCTTGCTTGGGAAACGGAAGGCTTTTTAAGCTAAAAAAGGCGAGTTGTTGAAGCATTTCTACTTTAAACCCAGTTCAAAATACCCCTGCATTTACAAGGCATCCCTCCCCCCGGCCCCCAGCCGGGTGTTTTGGGAGCCTCTCCACGCTCCCGGGTGGAGCCAAGCGAGGCGCCGCTGGCACGCACGCGAGTACGCGGGCAGCGGGGCACAGGACGGCCATTCAGAGCACCCCACGGGACCGACCCAAGGCTCGTCTGTCACCTTGGCAAGCCTGCAGGTTGCACCTCTCTCCCAGCAGAAACCCAACTCCGGGGATGGCCCAGCATCAGGCAGCTCCCGTTTAACTCCAGAGTTACCCGAAGTTCCCGCCGGGCCGTTGGTGGGACAAGCCAGGTGTTGCTCGCTGTCCCGGGGGGTAGAACAAGCCGCCCGGTGTCCCAGCTCCTCTCCAGAGACAGGTTATTCAACCTTTTTGTAAAGCAACACCGGAGTCATCGCCCTCGAGTCCAGTAAACACTTAATTCTTACGCAGCCCAACCACCGGAGATAAGCGGCTCCGGGAAAACTATGTCCAACATACCTTGATCCTGGGAGCTTATGTCCTCCCGGCTTAAGTCTTTGCTCCAGATCAGGGTCTAAAGCAGTCGGGGTCCGGACAACAAGCTC
>NW_010232673.1:0-13496 GCF_000690775.1 Eurypyga helias | reverse complement strand
GGCCGCGCCGCTTGGCGAGCGGGGGCTGAGTGTGCCGCTGCCTCGGCCGAGGTGACGCCCTCCGCCACTTCCGCGGTCCGTGCATCAGCATCCCCGGCTTTCTCGCAGTCGGTACGAGCAGCGCCTGAGGGCTGTGTGCCTTCCGCGCATCCTTTGTGCCTGCTAGCTGCTTCTTTCGGTGGCCGAATGGATGGATAGGCATCCTTCCGACGAGCAAGCCTCGCTGCTAGTTAGAGCAGGTTTTTGCGGAGGACGACGTGGTTTCTGACGAGTTCTTTTTCCCCTCCTACCTGAAAATGAAACCAGCTTAATCGTACCAGTCATACAGTCTTTCCTTGAGCCTAAGAGAGCCATCATCCCTGGCTGCCTGGAGAGCATGTGCCTCGTGTTCCCGCTGGGAAGAGCGAGGGCTGGTGGAGGTGGTGGCTATGTCGAGGATTTTTAAAGGGGAGTCCCGAGGGATGCAGCTGACGTGAGCGTGGCAGCATGCGTGCTGCCGAGTGTCAGAACGAGGGAGACCGATGCAGCATCTGTGCTCCTTGCCTCTGGGCAGGATTCTGCTGCTCTACCAGCTCTTGCCTTCCTTCCAGAAACCACTGAAGACTTGCCTGACCAAGGAAGCTTGAGACTTACATTGATTAAATAGTTAGACATATCAAAGCCCCTCCCACCAGCTGAAAAATGTTTAAATCCAACAGTAAACCCTGAGATGTCTCAGTATACTGCTTGCATTTTACCCTAAAGCTTCTTGGGTACCTACAGGTATATGCTATGTGTTTTCAGGTGCTCCTGTCATCAGGTAGGTGCTTAAACTGCTGAACACCCTCACACACCCCCCCAGACCCCCAGTCCAGAAGCTGGTTGGAGAGGCACCTAAGCACTACTAAACCCTCTCTTGGTAGGCACAGAGCCGAAGGGATGCCAGAAGCATCAGCCAACTACTATGTCTGGGGAAGAGAATGGGTTTCAGCCAGGTCTGACTTGCTGCAGGGCTGTGCGTTTACCAGTATTGGTTTAAAGAGGGTAATGTGTGGGGCAGGGAGAGGGAAGCAGTGTAATTTTGATGAACATCTATCAAGTTTCCTTGTTCCTTCACTTGTGCAGCAGTGGAGTATCTCAGGCCTTCTAAAGTCTCTGTCTAGGTTCAGAAAGTTGGGTACTTGTGTTCCCTACTACAGAATTGCAAACCCCTGCCTGAAATACTATCTCAGCTACTCATTTGTAAGATTAAAACACTTGGGGCTTCACCTCAGGGTGTCCTGGACTAGATTTTTTTTTTTCCTAATACAAACCAAATAAATTAAAATCACATCTCATTCTTTTATACATGAACTCCATAACCTCTTTTCATCTTGTGTGCATTTTTTTCCTTTTGTTTGAAAAGTATCAATCATTAAAACATGTGCAAACAATCTTAACAGTTATGGTCCAATGATAATGACTTGCTGCATCCTGGTGAGGGGTTCAACCTGCTTTTCATTCACAGATCTATCAGCAAAGCAGCCAGGATACCTCTTTCAGAGTATTTGGCAGCCTTTAGTGTTCAGACAGAAGCTGCTGTAAGGGCATGGGAAAGGCAGCATGCTTCAAAGGAAAAAACAATGGATGTTTGTTTCTATTACTAATCAACAGATAGAAAGTGCCTGTTTACAACCAGACCTAGAACTACAAGGCTTTATTTCAAGCAAGGTGAACAGAAGTAGCTGCCTTGAGCTGCATGAAACCTTTCATAGCAGCAGCTGCTCAAAGGGAAGGGGTCAAGCTAAGTTTTTCACCTGATTTCTGTTCAGGCTTACAAAGTTTTTCTGTAGCCTTTACAGTTGCTGCAAGAAGATGGTTTCATTTTTGGAGTTAGACAGATTTGTTAGGCCTAGTCTGTTCTGTGAGGAATATATTCCTGTGCAGAACTGCTCCCATGTTCAAGACTGATACCATCGCATTCCTTGGGCTCACTGTGTATATATGGAGGGTTATTAATCATCGTGATGTGAGATTGTAAAACTCCTGCAGAGGTTCTGCAGTTGACCTGTGCACATGCGGCAACTCCAGCATGTCTTGGACCTGTTGCACACCTACAGGTTACCTGTGGAGGACCCATTTTCAGAGGGTGGATAGTCTGTTCCTGTTTGTGTGAGTTGGGTGAGAACAAGACTCAGCTGCAGACTCTGAGTATTCATGTTTTTGCTGTCAAATAAGTAATTTCAGTGCATTTTAAAAAAATTTCTTCCTACTTACTTCTTCCCACAACTTCTTTTGGCTTATCAGTAGCTCATTTCAGAGAGAGAAGCTTACTGTGATACTAATCTTTGCATCAAGTTTGTGCTCATGTTCTTCCTGGCTGATGCCTTCAGGGAAATACTTTCCTTGAGCTTGTGGGCTGGATCCCTTGCCTAGCTTTTGTGTGAAATATTAAGAAAACCCACCTAAGAAATGTAGGTAGAATTAAGCTAAATCCTTTTAGAAAGATTACTTATCTTGCAATAGTCTGCCTGGGTAACTTAATTATTTGACTTTTTTAGATGTACTAGACTGCCAAAGGACTGGCTGTGTAGTCCAAACCTTTTCCTGTTTGAAACCCATGCACACCTCACTTCCCCATGTGGATGCCCCATCCCTGGAAGTGTTCAAGGCCAGGCTGGATGAGGCTTTGAGCAACCTGGTCTAGTGGAAGGGCAGGGAGGTTGGAACTAGATGAACTTTAAGGTCCCTTTCAACCCAAACCGTTCTGTGATTCTGTAGCTCCAAGTACGACGGCTGCAGAAACGAATATTTGAGAACACTTTCTGCTTTTCTCCATTACAAATTGTAGTTCCTTTTGGGATCTGGCACTGTAGGTGTATGTGCTATTTGTATTGATATTCCTATAGGTTAAAACTGGATTTGCTAAGTCCTTCGTATTTCTCAGCATGGGGAGTTTGTTAGGATTGGGGATGAGGACTTCAGCATCCTGACATATGGTATGCCTCTCCCCAACACCCATGGTTTCTTGGGTGCGGAGCCCCGCTGACACAGCTGGATCAGACTTAGCTCCCTGTTCTCTGCCGCAGGACAGGTTATAGGATATCTGGATTGGCAAGTAGCTGTAACTGTTACCAACAGTGCCAGAGTGAAAAGCAGAGCCCTCGACTGTAAATGAGACAGAAACATGCTTGTTCTCCTCAGCCCAGTTCCTTGTTTGCTGTTCTGCCTTCATCCGCTTTGTGATGCTGAGGTTGGCCAGCTAACGAGGGAAAGGACAGAAGTTGATGAGAGCTGTTTGGACAGGACAAGTTGCACAGCTTGCCCTTCTTTGCAGGGGTGCAGTTGCTTCAAATACTTGGTTAACAAGCTTGGCTTACAAAAGATGTTTTTCATGCATAATAAAGTAGAAGTGTTCTTAAAACAGTTGCACTTGAGTTCCCCCGTGTTTGCTTCTTGCATTTAGGGGACTGCATAGGTTGTAAGTGGGTCATCTTGGATACATCTGCAGAATGTCTTAAAACGAAAAGGTTTAAGTTCAGTGGAAGCAATTACAGAAAAATCCTGACAGATCTGTGATTAAGAGATGAGGAACTGCCATTTGTAGAAAAGGGGTTTAAGAATATTAATGTGCATCAGCGCTCTGGTTCCTGGGACAAATACAAAAAATAGTCTAATCCATTGTCAATATTCAGAGCAGGATGTGCATTGGACAAACAGAAGAGGAATCAGAAAACACCCAGACAACCCTTGAAACTGGCCTGCATTTCAGAGCCAAAATGACTCTCTGCCCAAGCGCAGCAGAAGTGGCCATTTGTGACTAAGCTAGGAACATCCTTAATAGGAGAAGCAGGGATTATAGCTGAATGAATGAAACATCCAAAGCTTGAAAGCCTGTTAAGTATATTTTGTAAAACAAAGCATTCTGGCAGGAATCCAGACAAATCCACTCAAATGCTGTTGCCTCCTGTGAGAAAGCTGGCTATGAAGAGGCCTGCTACTTCACTTAAGGCAAGCCAGGGGGGAGATTGGGGAATTCTTCAGGGTTTTTTACATCAGTTTGGAAAGTAAATGGAAAAAGATCGAAATACTATTGAAAATACTGGTTTGTCTTTTGGAGTATTTCAAATAAACTTTGCTGTTTGAAGGTGAAACAAAAAAACACCAGAACAAACCAGATGTTAACTTGGATGAGAGAGAATCATATTTAAACAAACAGAAGATCTAGGAAGTAGGAGAGAATTACCTGGCCTCAAATTAGGAATAACTAGAACTAGTAGGAGCAGAATAATGAGGTTTGAGAGTTTGTTCACCAACTGAACAGGTGGTATAAAACACGTTCAGTGAGATTTACCTGGGCAGTAATGTCAGTATAATCTTTAAGTCCAGAAGGAAGTAAACTCTGGTGGAAGTTCCTTGAATGTAAAACGTCTCAAGCAGTCATACGTAACAACAGGGTGGCTTCTGCCTCTGGATACCAGGACTGTCGCTTCTGAAACAGGGTACTGGGAGATGCGCTGCAAGTGAGATTCAGAAACGAACTCTGTTCTGTCATAGAATCACAGGATGGTTTGGGTTGGAAGGGACCTTAAAGACCATCTAGTTCCAACCCCCCTGCCATGGGCAGGGACACCTTCCCTAGACCAGGTTGCTCAAAGCCTCATCCAGCCTGGCCTTGAACACTTCCAGGGATGGGGCATCCACAGCTTCTTGGGGCAACCTGTTGCCTATGATGCTGAGGTTTGTAACATCAGAAATTTAGGAGCCTTTTTGGTGAACAGAGAATGGCGTGGAGATTTCCTTTGAAATACCTGGTTGCAGCCAGGGCACCTGCAGATTCAGCAAATGTGCATAGGCTAGTTTAAGCCCCAACCGTTTTAGGGCCCCTACAACATCATGGGCAGGGGGAGGGTGAACAGAGCTTAGGATGCATCCAGCTTTTCCTATTCAGCAGCTTGTGCACGTTCTCTGCCTGGTGTCAGTAGAGATGTTCAGTCCTAAACCTGCTAGTTAAAAGTACCCATTCAAGAGAGAGCGGTTAGAGCACTTTGTTAAGACTCTCTGGAAAGCTGAGGTTCCTCTCTATATAGAGATCTTTTGTCTATATCTGTCAATGCTCAATACCTACTGTGAGGTTTGTTTTAGTTTTTCCTTTTAATTATTGATTTTCCACTATGGAAATGCTATTGCCGTTGACAGGGAGACATAATTTGCAGCTTTCCAGCATGGTGATACTGGTACCTTGCTGTTTGTGCCAACACTGCTGTAGGCCAAGAAGCTTAGGTTAAAATATCGTGACTTTATAGTACAAAAGTCAGTGTTTTTTAAGTCTTCTGCAGCAAGACAGAGAATAGCTATGGCAAATGTCAGAGAATGGTAGCTTTTTGCTACAGTTGCAAGAATTGTCTTCCTGCCCCTGCTGCTGATGGGTAATGGCATACAAGCAACAGTTAAAAATAGCTAAAACACAAATATTTAATATGGGGGAGATTTGTAACATTATTTCTTTTAAATGAAGCATTGATTTATTTCAAATCAAGAAAAGAGACTGCACAGAGGTTTATTGATTATATGCGGTTTTCACATTCTTAATCTGGCAATAGACTGCTTAAATTTAATTTGGAAGGATGGGCAAACAGCCGTGCCACTTGGCTTCTTCCCTCCTTACTGTGCCACTCGCTTCACTCCATAACTGCTTCTTTAATTCCTTTATTTTTTGCTTTTAAGGACTTGCTCCTGAGGCCAATAAATTAGTAAGCAGTTTGAAAACGATGCCGATGCTGCATGATGAGGCATATGCCCAGGAAGCAAGATTGAACCACCACCATGAATTTCCAGATAACACATTGGTGCTCCCATAAGTACATTTTCCTTGAGAAGAGGAACTGTCTTGTTAATTTTGAGATAATTACATCTCCAAACATTTAATGTGAAGAATCCATTATGAGATCAGCAAAAATGCTTACGTTGACTTAAATGGAAAAAACCTACCATGTCTGGCATGATAGAAAATGTCTGGTTTTATATATTTGCAATGAAGTGTCTTAACAACTGCTTGAGAAATAACCTTTAAATTAGGCAACAAGTAACCATTCTGGGCAGTTTTGTCCTGCGTTTTGGTTTTTTTTTGGTTGGTTTGGATATTAATTTGCTGCTGTGCAAACATACAGGTATTCTACAGAAACTAAGAAATGTGTGCATGCAGCTCAGTATGAATTATGTTCATCACAGGTCTGAAGAAGTAGCACCTAATTAATGCATCTGTGAATAGGCCTCATGCTTTAATTCTGCAGGCTGTCTGTTTTTAAAAAAACCCTAAAAGTTGATTTGTCTTTCCCAAGTTTATGCAACATTATGATAATAAGCAATGGCTTTATAATTAATCTGCATTGCTTCTTAACTGTTGGGCAATGATTAATAAGCTTATAGGTTTTATTTAGAGGGCAGTATGTTAATTTGAGATATTCCCCAGCTGTGATGAATGACTACCCCCTGTAAACATGTTAAGTTTTCACAGAGGATGGTTTTACACAACCATTCAAAAATAAAGGAGACTATAGCTATTTTTCTGTAAGAATAAAAATGGATATTCTTTAATCTTTAAGGAGAAAATCAGGGCATACAAAGAAAATGTAAGGTTTATTCATTGCTTTCTATTTTGTATTGAGGTCTCTGTGTAAAGCTCATAAAAGTAACCACTTACAGAGCAGATGGCAGGAAAAAGAGGTAAAAGGAGAAGAAATGGACTCCTGATGGAGTAGTATTGATGTGAACATACAGTTTGTGTTATATACGATGGTTATACTAAGCAAAATGGAGCTCTCTTACAATACTGTGCTTATAACCAAATAACTTTTAAATACTTTAGGGCGTTTGAAATATAACAAAACTACACTAATATACCCATTTGAGTCCTAAATGTACTTTTCCTGGCACGTTTTTTCTGTGAATAACAGAAACTCTCAAAACAGTCATTCACATCAAAAACTGAGGTTTAAAAAACAATCTTGTCTTGTTTATCTGGTGCTGCTGAGTGCTACTTCTGGAGGTTAGTCATGGCAATTTGCCACCTTCTCTTTTGTGCCAGCTGAGTGATATTTTAACTAGGCAGTTGAGAAATATTTTGAGTTTCTGAGGGGAGAAAATAGGAGTATTTTGTGAACTTTGTATATCTGTGTGATAACCTTGATGCAAGAGGAACAATATGATCCCTTTTTAGAGGGAGGCATCAGAAGTTGTAGGCTAGACTGGTCTCTAGTGTCGGTATGTCGTGTTTTAGTTAAACAGCACATCCTCAGGGGAGCTTTCTTTTCACAGGTTTTTCAACTGACATCCAAAGTTACTCTTAGCATGTGTAAATGTGGTATCCAACAAAGCAATTTCTCATAAGTCTAACTTCTTAGGTACTGTAGGTCAGTTGGTCATGAATGAGAACTGCAGTGTTTAAATACTCTCTCTGCTGTACTTGACTATCTTACAGGCCTCATAAGGGAAGTGGGTCTACAGATTTTATTAGCTGATGAATTGACAATTGACTTGTTTTTGCATGTTCTATATTGCTATAAATATATACAAGCATAGCAAGTGAGAACAATTGCCGAGGGAAGGTAATCAACTTTTCGGTGCTTCAAGTATCTTATTTCAGGAACTTTTATGCATCCATGCAGCATCCTGGTCTCTTGTATAGCCTTTGACTGCCTTCCAGTGTAGATGTTGAAGTATCTGTCACAGTTACAGATGGCAGGGAACTTTCCATCATCCTCAGGCAGTGGAAAAGCATTGAGAACCCTTTGAAGATGCTCCTGATAAACATGCTCTGGATGGCTGTGCCCAGAAGAGTGAGTAGGAAGGGCAGAGCTGGCCGGCTAGCAGTTCTTCTTTGTTAACTGCTTCTTGGCCACTGTATTGCTAAATAGGAACATATTCCAACTAATGTAAGAATGGGTGAAAATGGTGGATATTCTATCCTCTTCCAGGCTTCAGAAAGGTGGCAGAAAGTATTATTAGTAGGGTTCTGTTATTACCCCAAATCTTAACTGACAGGTTGAATTAATGTGTGGTTGACTTTATTCTGAGAGGTTAGAAACGTTAACGTGGAGAAATGAGCATGTTTTGTAGCGTAAAGCACGTGCTCTGTATGCAGCCTGCCTGCCTGGCAAATCAAAGGTCTCTGAAGAGTCAGATTTGTGGAGATAGGCAGGTGGAGAAAGGGACACCTGTGGTCCTTGGAATCAGGGAGAGCAGACAGCATGCTTAGAACTAGGAGAATCCACTGTGATCCCATAGCCATCATCACCTTTGGTAAGTGCCCTCCGAACCTGGATTTGTGTACTTTTGTAAGATGTTTTGAGTCTCTAGACAATCATTGGTCTCCATCTGCTGGGCTACACACTGCAGGATGTTTGAGAGTGTTACATTCCTCAGCCCCAGAGCTACTTTATCCTACTGCTTGACTGTTCAGTTTTGGTTTGATTTGGGGTTTTTTTCCCCTGACATAGTTGCTTTGTCTTGTTTTTACTGTACTTAGAGCAGTTTTTTCACAGCTGTCAAGTTTGCTCTTGTTCAGTGGCCAGTGACTGATCACCAGTGAGCGGTGTATAGTCCTGAGGCCTCTGGTTTCAACCTATGCCAATATTTTAACATCTTTGTTATTATCACAAGCTTAAACTCCATGTCTTAACAGCAGACAGCTGGTATTGTATAGCAGACTTTCATAACAAGGTGACAACAGGCCTAACAGTCTGGGACTGGGTTTTTACAAAGTGAGCCTATTACTAGGAAAGGCAACAGTTTACTTGAAGATCTTAACTAACCAAGAGAGTGTGTTTCCTGGTATCTGAGGTCAGAGATCTCTTAGAGGCCACAAAAATTAATCCCAGTCATAAGACTCTTAAGAGAAGACACCCTTTGTGTCAGGAAAGAGTATCTATTTACAGGGTATCTATTTATGTTTATCAAAGAATCAAAAAATTGTTTCCATTCTTCCCTTGAACACACCCCCCCACCCCAATAAACCTTGGAAGATTTATAGATTCCTCTCAATAGCTTATGAAGTATTTTTAAACCTTAAGGCTTCATATTGACTTTTGTTAGAACTCAGTTCCAAACTTAAAGTAAGTCTGGGTTCTTCTTTTCTGTCTTCAGTTTTGTCAGCCCCTCTCTGCCTCCCAAATTACATTTATTATTAAATTAAATGTGCTTTAGACCACATCAAGCTGTGAACTTCTAAACTTGGAACTTACAGCTCCAAATTTAAGAGGGATGGAGAGGAGAAGGGTGAAAACTACTGATTTAGAGGGAAAGATCAGAAGTGATGAGCTGATATTAACTCTAAGAATTTTTTTCTGATTCTCTTTATAGCATCTCAAAGCAAAACAAAAGAATCTTTTACACAATCCTGGAGCTGTCGCCACTGCTTGATTCTTCCAACATGACGCCAGACGACTGGGCCAAAATTGCAAAGAAACTTGAGGTACTTTGGTGTGGGGATAAGAATTAGTTTGTTACTTAAAGAAAGCCAGTGGTAAGTCTAGTTTACTCAGCAAGATAAAATAATCCAGTAGCGTGGCATTTATTTATTTATTTATTTAAAGCGTAAATGTTATGTACCTTGCTTAGTTACTTCCAAAGCAACAAGTACTGTGCTTGCGAGGCTTGCCAAGTTATTTTCTCCCTTTTGAATACGTTTCCTCCTCATTAAAGTTATATACTTCTTCTAGTGGTAAGCCACGTCATAATTCTGTGCAAGAAAATAAATAGGAAAATTGCAGCTGTGATTGAATGAGGTATGTGTAATATGTAGGCTGATCTGTTCTAAAATGTTGACTTATATGCACTGTTCAGAAATGCTAAATAAAAGCCTTAGGTGTAGGTGACTTAACTGAAGGTTGCTTAGTTACACATCATTTGAGTGTTCAAATAGCTTAGTAGTTGGCTGTGGCCATAGAAGATAATGGCATGTCTTTGTGCAGTTTTTACTCTGGACACAGACGGACTTGACTAGCTTTGGCTCGGCAGCCAGCAGAAAAAATGCTACTGTGGTTAGCGTTTCCCACACTGGGAAATGTTTAAAGCCCTAGAAATATCTGCATATATAGATAAATTCATTCCATCCTTCTTTAGATTAAAAAAAATCAGCATTTCTCCGCTCCTGTCCCTGTGCCTGAACTTAGCTGTGTGCTTTTAAGAAAGTAGAAATGCAAAACACTTCAAATGCTTCACACCAGGAATTCATACATAGCTGTTAGAAATAAATAACCGTGGGCCTAGTAAGATACTGCTTTTCCACTCCTGCTCACTCTGTGATAGTGGGATTTATAGTGTAAATTTCGTTCTCCAACCAAGCTGTAGCAATGCATGTGAACAGTGTAATAATGCAGGGAATGATGCTGAGGATTCAGGTAACAGTCTTTCACCTTTAGGTCCTCTAATCCTGAAACCACCAAACTAGGGATGATATTCCTCCTATTGAATGAATCACACCAGGGAGGAGAAGAGCTGCTGTATAGGTGGAGAGCCTCTAGGATGGACAAGGAATGCAGCTGGGAAAAGCCCAGGGCCAAGATTTAGAAGGCAGCAATCCCATGAGAGAGAGAGAGTTTACCTGTCTTCCTTAATGGCAGATTAGTTTTATTACAAAAAAAGTGTTTTTCTTGTACACAGAATGCAGCTTCTCTGTGTATACAAATACCCAGTTCATGTAATCCAGGTGAAAAGTGCTGGGATGGAAAAAAACCTAACAAACACTTCTTCAACTGTCCAGCTTATGTATAGACACTGCCACTTTGTGTTCATTTTGGACATGTACTTGGCTCAGCTGTAGCGTGCAGATGACTTTCCAGACTGAAACATTCCAAGATGTTTCTATGGGATATCTCCTCAATTGCCAGCCTGATCTTTTATGTTACGGAGCTTAAACCAAGCTACGTTCCTTCCATCTAATAAAGTTCCTAAGGCTGAAAATACTTGTGAGTGTGCTGATTGAGTTGGAGAGGACAAGAGGCTATTTCTTTGATCTTAGCCCTTCTTGAAACTTACCTTGCTACTGCACTGGTGAATAACCACAGCATGTTTTTTGCATCATGCTGTAGTTGGGCTTACAGAAAGATCTTGTGACACTGGCTGTGGTTCTGCTGGCTAACTTCTTAGAGATAAGCAGAAATCCCCTGAAACTTCCAGTAGGTAGCATCGGTGAAGGAATAGCAAAAGAACAAGTCGAAATCTGCAGGTGAGTTTGAGGTGACCTTATCAGGAGATGCCAGGTGGTTTTGCCTCCTGTAGCATAAGAAGGGCAATATAATTTAAATAATTTAATTCTGCAGGAAACTCCCTTTTTTCCCCATGCTGGTGCTTCACAGATGTGCTTAGACTTTATGTAATCCTTTCCATGTTACCAAATTACATGAGATGTCAGTGTCTCTTGCTGATGTTTACTGTGTGCGTCACTCTTAGCATAAAGGAACCAATTCCTTTTTTCCTCCGAAAGCCTGCAGATGACTTTATTACCAGAAGGTGAACTGTGTAATTCATGGTTGTGCATAAAAAAAAAACCTGTGTGGAATTGTATGTGGGTGAAAGTTGTTATAAAATTCCTTTTTACTTCTGTACATGTCTGATAGTCTAAGGGACTCCTCAAAACCCAGCAAGTTAATGAACAACAAGAAGCCTCTTCACCTCTTTCTGCTGCAGAAGTCACATAGTGCTGTGGAAAGGATGGATTTCATCAGAAGAGGGCACTCTTACACTGGCAGTTTGCCTGTCTGCCTCCCGGATTAAATGGACTGGTTTTTCTATATGTTAGGATAACCTTGGTTTGCCTAATCTGTTCCTGTAAATGGTGTAATCCCTAAAGTAAAAGCGGCAACAAGAAATCAGACTATATGACTAATTTGCATATGTTAACATTGCTGTTTAAAGCCATTGCTAAGCTTTTCTTAATTAGCAGTTTTCTGGCTTAAAAATGCTGCATTAATATGTATACATAGAAGAATCTCTTTGACTGTTCCATAATTAGAATTACTGGCTCTAGTGCCCAGTGTCCTATTAACCCTTAATTGTATTTAAACTGAAACTGGGATAACTTCAGGAGGAATTATGCATATAGTACCCTTTAAAGTATTATGTTGTTGCTTACATCAGTGAAAATAAGGCAGTATGTACCTTGTTTGCTGATGCAAGTGCATTTCTCTCACAGTGTGAAAACTGTCTCTCCATCTCCAGGAGCACTATGAGAAGTATGACGGTTTTGTGATCCTTCACGGCACTGATACCATGGCCTATACAGCTTCAGCCTTATCCTTCATGTGTGAGAACCTGGGTAAAACTGTTGTTCTGACAGGATCTCAGGTAATGGACTTCACTTGAAGTTAAAGTCAGAAGCCTCATTTTTGTTTTTTATATGCACAACTAGGTAATATCCCGATTATCACAATAGTTTGGTAGTGCAGGACAGGCCTCTGGCCAGGGTGAATGGTCGCCACAGCGCTGATAGGAATTAGTGAGAATTGACAGGCTCACCAGCTGAGGATCTGCCCCATAATTTTATCATTAATGACTTTACAACTCTGTACCAAATCATACAAGTAGTTCATTATGGCTGGGGCCAGATGCTTCAGAGAAAGATATACGAGCTTGTCATTGGCCATTGTGTATTAATCGGTTTATAAGAGAAGCATCTTTCCAGCCTCAGGTGGCTGCTGGTTGTTAGCTGTCTTTTTTTCTTTTAAAGCCCTGAAGCTTACTATTTTTTTACTTCATTAGTTGTCATCCCATCTTACGTTACTCATTGTTGTGTTCTTTATCATTTTTTTAAAATAATCTCTAAGCATTACATACTTTTTTGATCATTTCTGTTCCACAAAGCATCTAACATGGTCTGTTTCCTTTCCTCTAAAGACTATGTTTGTTCATTTTCATTCTCTTAGCTGGAGATCAGCCTTTTGCATATTGTCTGGGGGGGAGGGGTTGTCTTACTAGACTAGCT
The DNA here is from genome assembly GCF_000690775.1 of Eurypyga helias. Taxonomy (NCBI): domain Eukaryota; kingdom Metazoa; phylum Chordata; class Aves; order Eurypygiformes; family Eurypygidae; genus Eurypyga; species Eurypyga helias. Next base: position 556 of record NW_010232673.1, on the reverse strand, counting down.
TGCTTGAGCATAAAATACAGCTCTAATCACAAAAGAGAGATGAAACGTCGCACTGTGAAATTCCCCTCCCCCCATCTCATAACTTACCTTTCACATGTGGTCTATTTGAAGTCAAAATACAAAAGTCTAGGAAGGAATAGATGCCCTCTTACTGTCTTGACACAGGGAAGTCTAGTTGTACGTTGTATTCAAGGTTTTACTTTCTTTTCGGCTTTATTGCTTGGAGATCTGCCTGACTTATGATCTAGCAATGGAGCATGTGATTTTTTTTTCGTTGCTGAAAGGAGCTCTGACTCCCTTTTAATAAAGAGGCAATCTGAAAAGGCAGGGAAGTCATCACTCAGCAGACCAAATTTCTGGGTTTAATCTTGTCCTTTTCTGTTCGTACTAATCTGCTGTCTCGGTTTTTCTATACTACGAGGAAAGATGGTACAAGAGAGCTGTTGTGAAGCCTGTAGTGGCAGTTCTGTATGAGCTGTATGGGGCTTTTGCTTTTCCTCTGTGCAATCACTTCTCCCATGCTCAGTCACCTTAGAATCGTAGAATCATAGAATGG
>NW_010232672.1:60629-68977 GCF_000690775.1 Eurypyga helias | reverse complement strand
GGGGAACACCACTTGTGACTGGTAGATCCAGTCACTTCTTGATCCAATAGAATTCCTCCCCAGCATGCCAGCAGCCAGCATTGCTTCAAAGGATGTGGCAGCCCCAGCTGGGGGATCCCCCACTCCACCACTCCCAGTGCAAGAACCTGCAGTGCAGAGCTGAGATGGTATGTAGAAATCCTAACGCCTCAGTAGGACCTGCAGAAAGCTTCATCCAAGATTAACGGGTTTTGTTCTGTCCTCCACATGGTTAACATATTGCTTAGTAAAATGTAAGTGAAAAAAAAGGTTTCTCTTCTACACACAAAATCAAAGCCAGAGGGAGAAAAAGCACACAGTAAAAAGCAGTCCTATTTGGAACCTGTAATTTTTTTATTCAAAACAGGGGTAGATGACATGCAGGACATTCCCTTCCTTTCCCATGGCTAAGCTGAAGAAAAGTATTCCCATTCACAGAAGCAATGTAAGATTTAAGGCAATGCTGACAAGAGGACCAGGGGCAACAACCAAATTTTTTCCAGTCCTCCCATGGTACCTTGAGTTATGCTGCTGCACAGCTCACTGAATTGTAGCATTAGGGTAGCTTGATCTTGCAGCCCAGTGACGCCTAAAATGAAAGAGTGGAGAGCTTTATGGTACTTACTTTGCCAGGTGCAATGGTGTCTATAAAGGAATAATACACAAGGAAAGGACAAACATTTACATAGACTCATAGAACCGTTTTGGTTGGAAAAAACCCTTAAGGTCATCAACTTGAACTGTTAACCTAACACTGCCCAGTCCACCACTAAACCATGTCCCTAAGCAGCACATTTACATGTCTTCTAAATATCTCCAGGGATAGTGACTAAACCACTTCCCAGGGCACCCCGTTCCAATGCCTGACAACACTTTCAGTGAATAAATTTTTCCTAATATCCAATCTAAACCTCCCCTGGTGCAACTTAAGGCTGTTTCCTTTCAACCTATCACTTGTTACTTTGGAGAAGAGACTGGCACCCACCTCTCTTCAACCTCCTTCCAGGTAGGTGTAGAGAGCGATAAGGTCTCCCCTGAGCCTCCTCCTCTCCAGGCTGAACAACCCCAGCTCCCTCAGCTGCTCCTCACAGGACTTGTGCTCCAGACCCTTCCCCAGTTCCATTTCCCTTCTCTGGACATTCTCCAGCACCTCAATGTTTTTCTTGGAATGAGAGGCCCAAAACTGAACACAGAATTCGAGGTGCAGCCTCAGCAGTGCCCAGTACAGGGGAACAATCACTTCCCTACTCCTGATGACCACACTGTTCCTGAAAAAGGTCAGGATGCCACTGACCTTCTTGGCCACCTGGGCACACTGCTGGCTCATATTCAGCCCCAGGTCCTTTTCTGCCAGGCAGCTTTCCAGCCACTTGTTCCCAAGCCTGTAGTGTTGCAGGGGGGTTGTTGTGACCCAAGTGCAGGACCTGGCACTTGGCCTTGTTGAACCTCTTACAGTTGGCCTTGGCCCATCAATCCAGACTGTCCAGATCCCCCTGTAGAGCCTTCCCACCCTCGGGCAGATCAATACTCCCAACCAACTGGGTGTCATCTGCAAACTGACTGAGGGTGCACTCAATCCCCCCCATCCAGATCATTGATAATGACATTAAAAGCAACTGGCCTCAGTACTGCGCCCTGGGGATCACCACGTGTGACTGGCCACAAGCTGGATTTAACTCCATTCACCACAACTTTTTGGGCACCATGACATCTGCCTTGTTGGCTTTCCCCCTGATTGTTACCCATAGACGCCCAACCCTTTCATCACCATCATCAAGCTCTAGACAGCCAAAACTCTCCCTAACATCCAGAGCTACCCCACCACCTCTCCTTCCTTGCCTGTCCCTTCGGAAGAGTTTATAGCCCACCATTGCAGCACTCCAGTGGTGCATCATCTCACCGTGTTTCCGAGACTGCAGCTGTATCATGGTTTTCCAGCTGCACAATGGCTTCTGAGCTCCTGGTTGTTGCCCATGCTGCGAGCATTGCTGTACGTGCACGTCAGTTGGGCTGTTCATCCTGCCGCCTTTTCTGGGGAGTAACCCTAATTCCTATGTGATGGTTGTCAGGTGCTTCCATGGTTTTCAAAGCATCAACAACCCTTACCTCTTTGCTGCCGCATGGACCTCCATCCCCTATTCCCACTGAGATGGCTAAAATGCTGCATGCATTAGTACGTTTCAAATGTGCTCCAGTGTACTCTGCACAGTGTGGAGCAGACCGAAGGACCTCACCAGCACACCGTCCCTCAACCACTGGTATGTCACCCCCATCCTTGTCTCTAGCCAGCCTGACCTTCAAATCTAGTTTAAAGCTCTTCGAAGAGCCCTGCTAACTCCTGCACAAAGATCCTTTTCCTCTTTTAAGCAAGCTGTGCCCCATCTGTCATCGGCAGTCCTGGGGTTGTGTAGGACTGACCCATGGATCACCTGACCCATGATCACAAAACCCAAAATTCTGCCAGTGACACCAGTAACAGAGCCAGGTATTGATCTTCTGGGCCTTCCTGTTTCTTTCCTCACCATTCCCTGCAACTGGAAGGATAGAGGAGAACACTACCTGTGCTCCTGATCCCTTAACCAGTCATCCCAGTGCCCTGAAGTCTCTTTTAACTGCCTTCAAACTTCTTATTGCAACTTCATTGCTGCCTACGTGAAAAAGCAATAATGGATAACAGCCTGTGGGTTCTACCAGGTTAGGAAGCCTTCTCTTCACATCTTTAACCCTGGAAGGCAGCTGCTCGCCTCTGTGACTCAAGCCTCTAGATGTCTGCTAAGAAATTCACTTTTGCTTTCCACATTCATCTCAGAGTTACTAGTCTGATGGGTTAAAATCTAGTGTCAGGCTCGTTGAAATCCACAGCCTGAGACAACTACTATATTCAGGTCAACTCAAGAGAGTATGGAGATATCACTGAGGATCTAATTAATCACCTCAAGTGGATCCCTCTTATCAAGCTGGACAGGGACTTAATCTCAGTCTTTCCTGGGCTGGGATTTCAGGAAACATTTCAGAACTGTAGTATTCGTAGTGACACCCACCAAATCTCTAGTGACTCTTTCTGTCAGCTGGTGTAGAGTTATCTAGGATGCTATTTGCCTTGTATTTTGAAGAGGGGTCTTGGCAACATACTACATTATTCTTAGTGACATTCCTCTGACAAAATGGAGATATGATGAAATAGTCCTTCTTGTCTGTGATGAGATGCCCCACTGAACGCTTCTGCCCCAGTGCCTTCGGTGTTGGCAATAAAGTTTGCTCTCTAGTTCCTAGGGTCAGTGCAGCACTGGATGATGTCAAAAGCAGCCTAACCAGTGAGTAAACAGAGGATTTTATACTCATAGGCTGCCAACCGGGTAACTTCCTCTGGAAAAATGTCTTTTGATGCCACTTCATTGCACGGTGCAATACAAGGCTGCCCCTGGTGAACAGACCAATGGCAAATCTTACGGTGTCACGTCGGCCATTGTGCATTTTGAGCAATAGCTGCCTTGGGAGCAAGTTAATGCCAGGAGCGGGCATTGTTTGCTGTAACTCACATGAATAGCTATGAACAGAAAGGCTGAACGTTGCGATGACAACACATCAATAAGCAAAGCCACTTTCTCCACCTTTTGACATGAATTACCTGTCTTGGATACTGCACTATAATCAGCACTTGCATCGCCAGGAGCGAAATAAAGGCCAGTTTGACCTTCTGGAGCAACGGGATATGTTTTCCTGGACTGAGGAAAGAGTCCTTAGTCCAGAAAGTTACTTGGACTGTCAGTAACCTGCTCAGTGTGTGAGGCACTGCCTCGGCTGCACTACACCTTGGTGTTTAATTTATACCTTTTGCATAGGGTGAGTTCTTTAGGGATTGTCAGCACATATGCATCTGAAAGCATGATGACTGAGCAGCCTGCAGGACGAATCTGTACTATGACAACACACAAACTCTGCACAGATTCAAAAGTGAGCCCTTGGGGTGAGACAGGGGGTTACAGAAGGATAGAACTGGGAGGAGCAACTTCTCTGGAATAGCCAACATCCCTCATGACCAACCAGGCTGTGTATGTCGCTGGTACCTGCGCGGCTGGACTGCTTGCAAGGAAGCAGGTACCTGCGCTGCTGGACTGCTTGCAAGGAAGCAGGTACCTGGGCTGCTGGACTGCTGCAAGGAAGCAGTTACGACAGCACTGGGACGGTTTCTGCATTAGAGGGATGCTCGTATCACCTGGCAGAAAACAGACTGTTTTGTCTCCCATTCACCTTCTAGGCAGATCAGTGCAGTTCTTAGTTCTGGTCTTAGCTATTTCCCTCTTCATTTCACACATATTTCAAACAAACAGGGATGACAAAAGTATGCAATTTATTGCAACACACAATGCTGGTAATTTTGTGGGATCTGAGGCCAGCTGAGCAATATGCTGCTGACCTTAAATTGCTCATTCCCCTTTGCTGTTAAGTAAAAGAATAAATCAATGGGTAATTCCTTTCTCTCACCATACCTCCTCTCCCTCCTCCTTTTTTAAAGCCAGACATCAGTCCTTTTTATTCAGTCATGACAATGCACCTAGCACAAAGAAAATCAGTAACATACCAATATGTTCCGTTTCTTTTATAGTGTTAATTAGATGTCAAAGGTATGCTTAGTGCCTTTCTGAGAAAGGCATGATACTAAGGAAGCTCAGATAATCCTATTGTTAAATTTATTTGTTTATTAAAGTAGTTTGAGTTTTAGTTTTTTGGTGGGTTGGTTTTTTTTTGTTTGTTTTTTTTTTTCCTGTAGAGGACTTAGCCTCTCCACTAAAAAACAAGTGAATCAGGGGATTGCTGGATGCTGTGGTATGCCATTGTCCAATAATTACACTTACCTTCTGCTATATCTTGTCTGAGCAATGTGTGCAGCTACAGCATAGCACTGTTGTTTGAGGAGCTGGGAAAGATGTAAAACCATTTAAATCCTTTGTAGTTCTTGCCTGAAGTTCTTGACTAGCAGGATATTAGAACAAAATATGGAAGTTGTTTTTTAATACATGCAAAATATAAACAAGGTACTCCTGCTGCTCTTGAACACGTTCTTCAGTAAGTGCAGCTTAATTTACATTTGGAAGTAGCTCAGAGAAACTAGTTCATTCTTCCATTTATATACATACAGTATCAGAATAGGCCAGTCCGAATTGCAGTGCACCTTCAGTGCTTCAAAGAAGTGAAATGGCAGACTGGACAATGGCAAAAAGCCACATCATATATGTTTGAAGTCTTCTATGAGCTAATGAAAGTAATATTCTATGCAAACATAGATAGGCATGTATGTATATATATATATGTTTTTTTACTGCACTGTGACCACACTGTCTTCCAGGAGTGTGTCTGGCAGCATCTGTAAAATGGACCCCTGAAACATGTTTTCATAGAATCACAGAATGGTTTGGGTTGGAAGGGGCCTTAAAGATCATCCAGTTCCCATCCCCCTGCCATGGGCAGGGACACCTTCCACTAGACCAAGTTGCTCAAAGCCTCATCCAGCCTGGCCTTGAAGACATCCAGGGATGGGGCATCCACAGCTTCTCCGGGCAACTTGTTCCAGTGCTTCACCACCCTCTCTGTGAAGAACTTCTTCCTGATATCCAATCTAAACCTCCCCACTTTCAATTTAAACCCGTAGTACCTCTTACCTTTCTCACCTCTCAGCATCTTGCTCAAGGTAGTGAGCCTGTGCAGTGGCAGGAGGCTGTCCGACCTGACTTGCTGTGCACAAGACGAAAGGTATATAGGCAGGCAGGCGCTTTATCTGAGCTATCCATCTGGGAGCAGAAATAGGATTTCTTACCATCACAGAAAACCATTCTAATACTAAGAAATAACTCACAGGGAATTAAATTATAAATGTATATGCTGCCCTGAAGGTATGTCAGTTTGTATCACAGGGTATCCATAACCATTCATTTCTGTGCTGTTGGGAAGGGGAGGCCAGTTAAGCTGCTCTGTGGCAGATCAACTGTTAATATCCAAGGCACCCTTTGATAGAAAGAGGCATGAGTGCACTATATCAATTTATTGTAATGAAATGAAATATGAACCACAGCAAAAATAATAAATAAAAAAAACCAAACGCTCTTTCAGTGAACAATCATATTTTGTAATTTTTTTCCCAGTGGTGGAAATTTAATGAAAGAACTGGAAGTCATCAGGAAATAAGAAATTATTCTGTGGCTAAGGAAGAAGGTTTTTGGCTAGTTCAGAAAATTGAAGTGTCATTCTCATCCCTGTTTCAGACGAGCCATGTCACAGACGCCAGCCACGATTCAGTTTCTCAGCAGGCCGATTTCTTTTATTGGGCATTTTTTTACTTGTGATAGGGGCTTCAGGGCTAGTTAGACCACTGATTTCACTAGGTAAGGCAGTACCTATAGCTTTCTGAGCCTGTTATTCTGAAAGATGGACAATCAACAACAAAAATGAGACAGTATGTGCCAGCAGACCAGTCTCATGAAGCACAGAGCCACATGGCCAGTTGTCCTTGATATGTGGCAGAAGTGGCTGGCTGGTGAATTACCACTGCTGGTTGTCGGTGACAGTGTTTTCGGACCCATCGTTATAAACAGTCTTTTGCAGAAATTAATTTTACAGAACCAACATCTAGTGTTTTATTTGTTTGAAATGTAACTGCCATGACTCCCATGGAGTTCCCCCTCACTTCCCCTCTTCACTGTTTCCCCCCCTCCTGCTATGAGACAGAGTGAATAACAAGAACCCATTCAGTTTCCGGTGGTTTAGGACTGTCATCTGGTGCTTTATGACTTAGAATAGGTCTTGCTAGGAAAAGAAGCCACTGGGAACAGAGACTTATTGTCTGTTCAGACTGACAGTGGGATAGACAGGTGTCATCTCATGATGACATTTAAAGGTGGATGAGCCCCATGAGTGAGGGAATTCAGTCTGGTGTAATCAGTGTCAACCCTGATGAAGATTATTTTTGTCAACTTTATTTATTCCTTTGAGAGATCATTTTATAATAACAGGAAGACTGTAATTTAAATGGTTATGGGGGGTGGGTGGCTGAATTATTCAGGCTTCACAGAAGGCAAGCTACTCTCCATCAAAACCCAAAAGTGGCTGACATACAATATCCTCTCTCTTTCCTTCCCACCTTAGGTGCCCTGAAACACAAAAGGAGCGCAATGGCTCCTTCAGTTAATCTGCAGGGGTGGAAAAATAACATTTTCCCTTTTTATTTAAGGAAGATACTTCATGCCTGAGACTTTCCCGTAGACACTCTAATTGGTCCTCTTTCAGAGCTTTGATTTTCATAAGAAACAGCAAACAGCATTTTGCAGCCAGCCTAAGCAAAAAGATGCTGAAGTTTATTGTAGCGTGGATCTCAAAACCACTGAAATAAAGACTTGTGCAGGCAATTTGCAATGGCTTCTGCTATTTAAATGCAAATTTGTATACAGAGCTTTATTCTAGATACCAGCCTTTTGATGTGCCTTAATTTTTGTCCCTGCCTTTAAATACCTGTGTTTCCTTCTGAGATGCACCTTCCTTAAAAAAACCCCACCAAACCCAAAACAGAACACAAACACCCCCGCAAAACCAAAAAACCCCACCCTAGACTGTACCTCTAAAGTCAGGATCACCTGTGCAGCTTAGCATGTGTAAAAATGTGTTTTATTCAGGCCAGTCCCTTACCTTATCGATATGACCCTGAGGACACCGGCTGCTGCTGAGACAGAGAGGCATGTGTAGGGGAATATACTGGCCATGGCATACCAAATACAGTTACCACAGCAGCAGCCCTCTTTTTTTCCCCCTCTCTTTTCTTCTAGGATTCTTGAATGTGTTTAAATATTAAAGCTGGACACATCTCAGTGTAGCCCCTGTGGAGTCTTTCTATTGAAAACATCCAAAATCCAATAAAATTAGCTGGTCCTTTTGATGTTTGTAAAGTGGCTGCTCACTGAGGCAGCTGGTCTGGAAGTCCAATATCAGACTCCTATGAAGATATCTACAGAGCATTTCCAATAGTGCTGATATCAATCTCCTTGCTAGGTATTCCTTTCTGCTCACGAGCACATATTTTATTTTAAAAAGGATATTTAGGAAGATTTGTTTGCTTTATTCCTACTTCAGTATGGCATTGATTTACCTTGTGTCTTTGAAAAATTCCTTAACCTAAAAAATACTTTGAGCTTACAGAAATCTATTCACTTCCTAGGCAAAAATGTTGATAGTACTCTCTAAAAGAGGGATTGTTTCAACTTTACAAAGAAGGGAAAGTGGTTGCTGTGTCAACAGGGTGAAAACTCAGAAATTCTAGTATTTAGATTTTTGCCTTAATAATG
>NW_010232672.1:52298-60598 GCF_000690775.1 Eurypyga helias | reverse complement strand
GTCCCTACAAAAAGAAATGGAGGACAACAAATTCTCTTGGTACTTTTCATGACCATAGACCCAAGCACAGCTGGGAAGGAAGAACAGCAACCTGTGAGCCTTTTAGGATTAAGTTAACATGCAAAATAAGCCGTGCACTTTGCTTAACAAAGCACGCTATGTCTGTGCCCTCAAATCAGAACTGGTAAAATACCAGGAAAAACCGTCAGCTCCTGCAGAAATATTTATACCTCCATTTAATTTTCACATCAGGCACAAATGCTATTCATGAAGTTTAAAAATAGGAGTCAGAAGACAATAGGGGTTCTCAGCCAAATTAGTATTGTCTGTCAGAAAGAACAGACTCTTTCAGCAGCCACCACATTAACCATTGGCCTAAGTCAGTTTCCCATTGAGTAGCGGGCGCTTTTCCAATTTTCTAATACATACTATTGGCTTGGCAAAGTGTAAATGGGATCTGGTGCCAGGACACTTGTATCTAGAGCATACTTTGACTCCTTGCTGTATTTGCAGAAATTCCAGGTACACATCATTAATCACAAAGCCTGTCCTATTCTTGAATTATTTAATACAATATTGGAGCAGTTCTGAATTATTTAAAGCAATATGGGAAAGGTTCTCTGTGATATACATGCAGAGATTATTAAGAACCTTGCTAAACAGATTTAAATTGCCAGAACCTAATATCAGCTCCCCATGTTCCACAGCCCTAACTCAAGGAGGGAAAGAAACAGCATACTCCTGTCCCATAGCCTCCTGATTTACCCTAAAATTTACTGCAACTGTTTTAAGTAAGTGAAATGATTTTAATCCATCTCATCAGAGCCTGCTGAAAACATGACAGGGAAAAGAAGAGGCCCAATGTGTTGTACTTTGGTACTAGAGGAGAATGGAAACCCCAGAAAATTTATGTGAACCCACTGAACCTCTGAACCAGGCATAGAAATAAAACAGAAACAGAAGGTCTTCCAACATGCTTTGATCTTTTTTGCTGGAGAGACAAGGAGTGAGAGTGTTACACATAATGAATCTGTGGTCCTTCTTCCAGATCCATTAACAGTGGAAAGCATTCCTTGGGTCTAGTTGAAACGTTCATTCATTCAGCTCCTTGGTCACACCCAGAATAAGTGTACCACTGCCATGCTGCTCTTCCATGTGCACTATGCTCCCCAGCTGCAAAGTTCAGTCTCATGAGCAGTCCTTATAAAGCTACTACTTCTGCTGTGCATGCAGGTGCTCTCAGATAACTCTATGAAAAGTTCTTTCTGTTGTGCTCTTGCAGTGTGAAACTCTGTCCCGACCACCAGATTATGGACATAAGGGTGATGGACTCTCAACAGTACCCTGTTTCCATAACCAAACTCAAAACTGGACTGACTATGAAACCATATAATAGGTGAACAACTACCTGAAAGAAGGTTGTAGTGGGGTGGGTGTTGGTCTCTTCTCCCAAGTAATGAGCAGCAGGACAAGAGGAAATGGCCTCAAGTTGTACCAGAGGAGGTTCAGATTGGATATTAGGAGAAATTTCTTTACTAAAAGGGTTGTCAAGCATTAGAACAGGCTGTCCAGGGAGGTGGTTGAGCCACCATCCCTGGAGGCATTTAAAAGATGTGTGGATGTGGTGATTAGGGGCACGGTTTAGTGGTGGTATTGGCAGTGTTGGGTCAACAGTTGGACTCAGTGATCTTAAGGGTCTTTTCCAACCTAAACAATTCTACGATTCTATGAAGTTGGTAGCCCAGACTACCTTGTCTGCCTCAAATCAGTCAAAATGCATGAAAGGTGAGTGAAGGTGTCTAGCTACACTGCATACTCATTCCCTGCTAAAAATCTAATGCTCAGGCTATGTTTAATTTCCCACCCAGAAACATCAGCTGGATCATCAGGAGATCAGTGCAAATGGTGCTCCAGGCACCAAACAACAAAGTTGGGCAGCAAAATTCGACTTGAGCGTAGCTTCATAAGTAGTTCAACCCACTCCTAAACAGTGGTTTCCATCCAGACGTTGCAGACATGACCTTATTTCTGGGTGATAGCTATGGGTTCCCACTGAAATGGTCCTGCTCTTCACACTCACCACAAAGAAAGATGGGCTGGGAGAGACTCCTTTTACCTTAGAAAAGAGAGAAGTAGCAGCTGAGAAATTGCAGCAAGAGAATCAGTTCCTGCATCCTTCCTTCAGTTTTCCTTGAAAAGCACATAGCATTTTCCCCATTGTTAACCTTAAAACTTTGCAATTAAATAGAGAAGGAGGGCAGAAGAGGGATTACTGGCATGTATTTTTTTAGCCAAGTAATCACAATGGAACCATTCACCCTTCCACTCATTCTGAGATGGCCATGAACTTATTATATAGCCAACTCCAACACACCAGGATAATATATGATGGTGAATCATCTTAGTTTATCCATTCAGCTTGCCCTATGAGTTTACAAGGGCTTAAAATCTATTTGCTTTTCACCTCGTTTAGCCTTGATTTACAGTTATGACAGCAAATAAGTGGATGCTATACTTCAGTGTCTCTCTATATGGAGTAAAGCATGTCATGCATTGCTGCTGATTTTTCTGCCCTAGTATGTGTATGGGGTATGACTCCATGTGTGCAAGGGACAGACACAAACACCCAGCTTTGTGCCTGAGCATAAGGCAGGCACAAAACATCTGGGATTTTGCCTGCTCTGTGTCCGACAGCTTGGTTATTGGAGAAATGAGGGCCAGGCAATCCCACTGCACCTCTACCCTGAGGGCTTCTGGGACTGTGCAAGGCATCAGGAGGCCCTACCTTGGCAGGAACTTCAATTTCTACACCTAGAAATGGTACAGAATTATTCTGGGATAGATGAGAGTGTCTGGGGGATGGTTCCCCCCAGTGCTTTCTGCTTCCACTGGTTTGGAGCATGCCCATTTTTGATTTTTTTTTTTTTTTATAAGGTCATATAGAGTAACATGTTCTTCTTCCTGTTTTTCCTCCCGCAAGCTTTGCTGGCACTGAATCAGGTAGATTTAGCCCTGTACACCTTGCAATCGTTCGTTCAGCACCACATTCTCTTTACTGCACATACATCCAAAATGACATCATAAAAGTCATCCAACCAGTGCCTTGTCTATACTGAAGACAGTGTAATCACACCCCAGGTACAGCTGGCTTGTATTTCTTTCTTTCCTTTTTCTTTTTTCCGCAATAATCTTTAATTTAAACAATTTTAAAATCAGATGACAAGTTTAGTGGTTGTCACTTTATGTCTTGATTGTTGAAAAAGGGCTTTATGAATACATTATTTTAGTTTCATGGATATGCATCACTTCATCACTTTATTCCTTTGAAATCGGTTTTGTGTTTGTAGAACTTGAGCTGTGTCCTTAATCTTAACATTCTTATAAAGATTTTCAATCGGTCACTTATGTTAATCCAGGCCCCACAGTATCCACCATAAAATTGTTTTAAGGGCAATGTACACTTTCAAATGCAAACATACTGCAAAATATTTTTAACTCGTATTTTGCTCAACTTCTGGATAATTTTAATTGCCTGCTTTTTTGAAAGAAATGTATTTGCTTTTTTATGCAACATTATTTTTCCTGCAGAGCATTCTTTGAGGTACACAAAAACAATAATACAGAGATACCCATCTTCTTCTGCCATTATCATGGTACTTCAAGACTTCTTTGAATTCTCTGTGGTGCTGCAAGGATTAGAAGACTCTCAGTTTGTACAACATGGTCTTTCATTTAATTCAGACACAGCTACTGCTGTTCATTAAATGCTTTCAATAAGATGGGACCATCACAAAGAAGCAAAAGGCTGCCCAGTTCTTATAGTTACTACAAATTTTGTATCCCACTGCAGCACAGGGCCTGTTATCTTTTGCAGCATTGCTTTCTTTGCTAAGTAAGTGACATATTTAGGGTAAAATTCTGACATCTTATTCACATCCTGCAATAACTTCTTCTTCCACTGAAATCAATAAGACTACTCAAAGGATGAAGAGTTACATAATATGTTTGAGGTAGGCCGAATCTGATCCTCAGAATTTATCTGCATTTCTTTTCCTTTTAGTCTGCTTGACAAAGCTTTATTAAAACACCCATAAACCAGCACTCTGCTCCAGCCCACATGAAAATGCTGTTGTTACCAGGAGAGCGGGTTTCAAAATAAAATTGTAGCCCCTCTAAAGTAAAAGATGGAGAAACAGAAAGGGAAACAATTACAAAAAAGCCACTAATTTAGTTATCAACAATCTGCAAAATCCATATGAAGCAATTATTTTGTTGAAAAGCAAGGAAGGAAATTGCACTGCAGTCATTTCCAGTGTGTCATTCAAAATGGAAAAAATTATTAGGGTGAGAAGTCTGACCAAGTTATGGCAACCTGCAGCTTTTACTTGATTCTTTATTAATAAGAAAAGCATCTTGGGATAAATATTCTAACAGGCACATTTACCTGTCTAAGCTGAGAAGCTGCTATTATAGTTTTGTCCAGAGCAAATGTGCCAAGAAAAGAGACTATGCACTGAACCCGTATATACTGGCACTGTTGATGTCCCTCAAGGACCCTTCTTTGACTTTTACAACTTCTTTTTCTGCTCTCATGCCTGAACGATTTTCTCCAACAAATCACAGTACTTCCTCTACAAGACGTCGTATCCCGAATTCAGCCAACCTTACAGACCCCAGGTCCTGAGAGACCAGAAATCCATAGCAGAGCTGCAGATTTCCCACATGCCACTCTCAGTGTATGTGTTCACAGGCAATTGTAGGGTTTTTTTACGCTTTTGTCCTTTTCTCAGGTGAGCTGGAAGGGTGAAGAAAGTGGTTCAGAGACCTGAACAGAGATGAGATAAGACAGATGAGTCTGGGGAGCCATGTGATTCTTCTCACTTGAAGATACGCTGAAAGAAATAAGCCACGACTCTCTTAATTCCCATTTATTTATTTATTTATCATTAATTTAAAATGGGAACATGTCAAATTATTAATGCAGTGGGAGATAAAACTTCCAAACTCCAGCATATAATTGGGTACAGGGTTTCATGGTACTGTGCTCTGTTTTGCAATATGGATGTGACAGATGGAAGAGCTACTGAGTACCTTGTGTGTACTCCTTCAGTCGAGTGAACAGGAGTATTTTAAATACTCAGAGTCATATAACATTTAGCCATCTCTTCTAACCTTAATCAAGCTGGGTTTAGCCTATAGGAGGGGATTGGAGGAGGTCTGACCCCTTCTGACCAGGCTGGTTGCCCTGATAAACTCATAATTCCCACTTAACTGCCTGTTCTCATCTTAACATTTGGATTAAAGAGTTTGTTTTGTGTTAGTAAAGCCTCCAATACAGATGTGGTTGGTGACTGTGTCTGCTAAGCCTGGTTACACTCTAGGTAAATAATAGTGAGCAATGAGGATATGGCTGAAGCCAAGAAAGCTGGTGAAATTGGAAGGTTTTCTGTGTTTAGGCATTAGCATGAGGAAGTTGGGGGTGTGCATCCAGTTGCTGTCAGAAAAAGTCACTTTCCAGAAAAAAGACCTTGGGTTCCACGTGGCAGGATCCTGGGGATTGTAATTAAGATCAATGACTAATCATTTTAATGAATATGGGCCCAAATCACACTGTGAAATTTTGCACATTGTGTCTCACTGCTTCAGTTTCCTTCACAGGAGGTTTTTGTTCAGCACCTACAATAGTAGTGACCTGCACTCAGATACAGTGTTGAGATGAACTTGTAATGAGAGTCATGACAACAGATTTGCTTTTCAATTTCTTGGCTGTGTATTGCTATAAATTTAATACAAACAAGCTATGTTATGCAAGTGGGGCTTCTGGTTTCTCGTTTTGATCAGAATCCAGAAATAAGGAGTAGTGATAAGTTAATGACAAAGAACAGGTTAATTGAACTCAAACTGTTCTGATTAACACTTGTTCAAGTTACAAGCAATGGTTTTGTCAGTACTTTTTTCACCTGGACTAATTAATCTATGTGTTTCTGGAAAATTTATTGTATTGTGTCATTCAGCATCAGAGAACAGCAGTGTTTTTCATGTTCAATATAATAATCAGTGTTTTTACCAGTTTATCTTGTCTTTCACATAGGAAAGATGTGCATTCCCAAGGTGCCAGATGTTTACACCCCCAAGCAGGTGAAATGTAGTAGAAAAGGATGTCATTTTGATGACTCTTTTTATAGCATATTCCTACCAGTGCTCATTTGAGCAGCTGGGATGACAGTAGTAAATAATGCTTAGTACTCCTATAGCATAGTACATACTCAAAATGAAATTTTAATAGTAGTAGGTTTAGAGATCTCTGAAAAAGTGAACATGTACCAAAGGGAGAAAGTTAACCCTTGACTGTGATAAAACCAGGGAAAACCAGGCAGTGTTCTCTGGGGAGTGACTTTTTCCTCATTTAGAAAGATAATAAATGTTTCCGTGAGTAGGTAAAATTAGACATTTAAACCAACTCCAGGGAAGTTATTGCTGCGGAAAAGGTAATTGTTTGACTTCTCACTACAGATCAAACTTAACAACTGATCTGGGTAAATATCTAAATTCAAAAATTAATATATATTTTAATTATCTGTGAGAATTAAGGTACTTGCAATCCAACCTGACATTACAGTATTGTTGAATTACTACAAAGAAGTGGAGGACTTCAGAGTTTTTCTCTTCCTGGTACTTCAGAACAGACTGTGATTTCAGACTGGAGATGCCTTGGCCTGAAGGCCATATTCATAAGACAAGGTATAACATTGTCCTTTTGAGAAAATACAGATAATATTTGAGTCAGTGTTGTTGTACACCACCTGAAAAGTAGAAAGAAAAGAAACATACCATCAGTATCTTGGTTGTTTAAATGTGTTAGCATTCTGCCACAGTAAAGACTGTTCACTTCTGTTCCCTAATGCCCTCCTCCTGGCACAGGATACTGGATGCTAGATGCTAAGCCCTTTCTCCCCACATTGTGAAATGCAAAACTCTGGTCTAAAACCTACCCTCATAGAGAAAAATGCGTTATCAACCTTTGGAATTAAACACAACATGTTAAATATACATTTTGGAACATAAGGGATTAAAAGATAAATATTAAAAGTCATCCCAAAAATAGCAATGCATAAGATATCTGATGATTCCCAGAGTATTTTTAGAAAAGAATGCATTGCTGCAGTGTGCGACTGAAATATCACCCAGTGAGACTCCAGCATAATTAAGCAATGATTAATCAATACTTAACTAAAGAAATTAAGCTCAGGAGAAACAATTAATTGAAGTTAAGTGAACTTTGACAGCTCATATTAAACTAAGGCTCTAAACTAAGGCTCTAATTAACAAAAGCATTGTGCATCCTTTAAATGGAGGGACGTGTAGACTTCAGGTGCTAAGGATGGGGTGAGTGTTGCTCTGCAGATTTTTTGATGATGAGGACTCGCTGATGGAGCTTCATTTCAAGGCTTTGAAAGAAGCAGCAGATTTTTCTTCAGGTGTTCCAGATGCTATTTGGTGACTTGAATCTAAGATCTGGCATTAATGGTGGCTAGCTGGAGGAACAAACACCTCACAGGGTTTTCAGCCTGGGTCCATGATCTTCAGGCTTGTATAGTGTAAGACCAAGTTGCTGGAGGAGGTGGGGGGAACTGCCTTAAGCCTGTGCCATTGCAAAACTCCACACTGCCAAGGCGCATTGGCCTTTTGCATCTCTGAGAGTATTCAAGCTCTACAGCCCAATTTCCCCTTGCAGCTCTGCACCCTTCCCCATGTTGCTGAAGCAGTGCTACCCAGAGCTCTTGGGTCTCTCCTACCCCGTTGTTGGTCTCACACTGTTGATTCCCCGCTGTTACTTTCATGGCTTTGTCAAGGAAAGCACCGAGTGATTTTGTGGTGCATTCTCACAGGAAGATGATTACCCCCAGTGTGAGACTCACTGCTTTTCCCCCCACCTCCTTGTTTGTCTTCTGGTTTCTTCTCCTGGATCCAGTGACCCACCTGCAGTCTCTCCTACCCCGTTGTTGGTCTCACACTGTTGATTCCCCGCTGTTACTTTCATGGCTTTGTCAAGGAAAGCACCGAGTGATTTTGTGGTGCATTCTCACAGGAAGATGATTACCCCCAGTGTGAGACTCACTGCTTTTCCCCCCACCTCCTTGTTTGTCTTCTGGTTTCTTCTCCTGGATCCAGTGACCCACCTGCAGTACCTGCCCTGAGCTGGGTGTGCACCGTAGAATCATAGAATCATAGGATGGTTTGGGTTGGAAGGGACCTTAAAGATCATCTAGTTCCAACCCCCCTGCCATGGGCAGGGACAC
>NW_010232672.1:20669-52034 GCF_000690775.1 Eurypyga helias | reverse complement strand
AGGAGGAGGACGGCAAGGAGGGAGCAGCAGCAGAGGGACCCCGGGGCTGGAGGAGGAGGAGGGCAGGCGGTGCTGCAGGCCCGGAGCAGGGATCCCCTGCAGCCCTGGAGAGACCCCGCTGGAGCAGAGACCCCGCCTGCAGCCCGGGGGGGCCCCACGCCACAGCAGGGGGTATTTCCTGCAGGAGCTTCGGCCATGGAGAGCCCAGGCGGGAACAGATTGTCCCTGAAGGACTGCAACCCGGGGAAGGGCCTGAAACTAACTTTCACATTTAGAGTTGATGAATGCCACACAGATAATAAACGTTCATGCATGGGAACTTGTCTCAATATCTTTTGTGGAAACCTTTTTCATGAAACCACAGAGTTAGGATAGTTGGTCTAATCTTCATGAAGACTGATTTATTATCAGGAGACAAATCTGGTGGAGTGGGGGAGAAGGGAGGACAGGGAAGAGCTCTAAGCTACCACTGTTGTCCCTTGGCTCTCAGGAACTGAAACAGCACTGGTTCTGTTTAAAGTAGCCAAGCCACATCCATTGAGCCAGGCTGATGACAAGTTCTGGGCTCTGAACTCAACTCCATCAGTCCAAACAGCAGGCCTTTTTCTAACCCATTGCATTGCTAGTGAAGTGTGGCAAGGAATGATCAGGTAAGCAATTTAAGGCAGGAGAGGTGCATGGAGTCTGGTAACTCTCCACTTGGGTCGGAGTTGCATGCAGTCATCTCTTCCACATGCCCAGCCCCAAGATGTGTATCTACAACCTTGAAGGCCACCCCCAACACCAAAAAGATCATGATGCCCAGCAAAAGGAGCAGCATTGAGCATCATATGACTGCACTCCCCACGGTAACATACAGCACAGGGATGCACCCTTGGGCTCTTGTAAGGGACAGGAACAGGGACTAGAGTCTGATCTGAGCCCCACTCAGCTGAGGGAACCATCCTTCTAGAGAGTAGAACCTTTCCTTGCTGTTTTTAGAGGCACTGGAAAGTAGCACAAGTCTGAGAAGATGGGGGGCTGGGGGCAGGGGGGAGGGAGGGGAAACCAAACAAAAAGAGAGGGATGATTGGCTAGTGGCTTAATTGCTCTGTTAATTGCTTTGCCTCTGGTGCTCCCTTCCCTGAGGAGAAAGAGCTTGAGGGTTATCCCAGCCGGTGCTAGTCTTCTTCAATGATGAGCAATTATCTCGTAGGCAATGTCTGCCAAATGTGGATGTCACAAACTAGCTCCATTCAAAATGATGGATGGCCACAGAAGCTGAACTTCATCCCTGGAATTAGCTCTCAAATTAGAAGCTGACATACGCTCATCTATGTGAATTGGGACTGACTTTGCAACAGTGCGAGTGTCAAGGCCTACCACAACAAAGATTTCGGTCCTGATCCCAAGTTCACTGCTACAGCCCACCTGAAAACCCTTGTTGAACGTTTATAGATCTGAATTTCCTCTTGTCGAGGCCTCTACAAGATTGCTGTGCCCCCAGAAGTATTCTGGGTGCTCTTTGTGGAGGCGGCAGCGTTTCTCCACTCTCATGGACCAAACCTGGGCTAGTCTGATCCAGTGTGTCCCATTCTCCAGGGGAATGAAGGAGCACTTGGAGTCAGGTGACACATAGCTGGTGGAGGTGAGGTAGTGGTCTGCTCCTTTGAAGCCACACAGGAGGATGAGCGAGCTGAGAGCATGCACTGGTTTTGCTCTGAGTAGGTGTACAGCAATACCTTGGAGGTGGAGTTGTGACAGGGTCTCCATTCTGGGGGGTGCCTGCATTGTGGGGGAAGTTAGAGGCTTACCCTGCAGGAAACTCCAAATCCTAATGAGATGGAGAAAGAAAGAAGAGGAATACCACCACCCCATCGCTTCGTCCCCAAAAAAAGAAACTCAGGGGGTGGTGACTTGCCTGTGGACACACAGTAAGGCAGTAGCAGGGTGAGGAAGTGCATCTTTGCTGTTCCCGTTAAAGTGTACTGCCTCTCCATTAAGAGTGCCTGACCAGGCGTATGATGTGTAAAGTGCATGTGGGTGAGTTTTCCCAAGTAGCTATATAAATGTACATTATTGCTGTGCTCCTGCCTGCCGTATTTCCTCTTCTTTATTCACTGAGTGGTGGGAGCTGTCTCTGGCTCATCAATTAAACCCAAGAGTGATGATTTCCAGAGGTATTGCTACTTAGTGAAAGAAATTCATCCTTAGGCTAAAGGACAAAGCGCAAGGCCTAAGTGTTATTTAAATGGCTCATAAAGCATGTGCTGGCTCTTTAGCCAGAGCAAAAATCACCATTTGCTAACATAGGAAATATCCTGCTTTCTTCTGCCTTCCCCAGTCTTTTCATGATGATGAATCTCTTTCCTCTTGCTCCCCCTTATTTCTGTAAATGAGAATATGCTGTAACATTGCTGAGGTTGGGCTAATTAAATCAGCTCCTTCTTATCTCATTGATCTGCATTTTAAAGCTGAGCTGATTAAGGATGGGGAGACTATATTTGATTAGAAATATGTTTTTGCCGGTTAGTTACATCAAAGGGTAGATTACAGGAGAGCAGAGGAGCTGAACTCACATGGCTGCTTTTCCTCCTGGTTGTTAAAAGGAAAGAGAAATAACATGAACTAAAAAACAAACCCCAAGATGCTTTTCTTACCCATAATTTTTCATAGCAAATGACAATACCTTTATTTTATCTTCTGGAAAAATTTAATAAAAGATACATGAAACTATGATGCAGAGAAAACATTTCCATAGGCTGTGCAGGACTATGCACAGTGCTTTACCTAACATCAGGCAGAAAGCATGCTAAACCAGCAATTCCTTGCTGGTTTTACGGGTGGCATCAGCAGAGTAATTCAACACCTAGGACAAAACCCTTACCTGGGCTGGCAGCTAGAGCAAAAGCTCAGAGCAGGGCCCGAGGCTGGTTCTCTGAGCAGGCAAATTCCTCAACTGTTCTGCAGTTTTCATGGCATGTTTGTATTATTAAAGAAAATATTGCATCTGGTGTGACTACCTGACAAAGTACCTTCGTTAAGGTCCTTCATTAAGCAAACTTTTTTGATAGACCCAAGGATGCCTCATCCTCAGGTCAGATAAGGCTTTCTCAGGGGAAGGGGAGGTAGGGAAAAGCACAGAGGGTAGAAGCTCCCAACTTCTTCTTTCTTCCTCTTTGAGTTTGCTAGGAATACTCAGTGCCATGGTTTGCACCACAAATTTGAAGATGGCAAAGAGACCAGCTCTCATGTGACCTTGGGTGTTGGGCCACCCTGCGACCATCAGAATAGCTCCTAATTGCTCCTCGGTGGGGTAGGACTGAATCAGTGACTTTATTCTTGTGTACAACTGTTCAACCATGCTAGGAGATGCAGCAGAGCCTCTCAGACCTCTTTCCTCCAGACCACTCCAGAGCGAGGCTGTGCTGCACTTCTCTGTAGGGAGGTTTCTCCCGTCTGTCACCTTTGTACCCGTACATCATCATACATGCTGCTCAGTTACTCCTCTTTGCCTTTTCATCCCAGGCATCACCCGTGGATCTGACCTGAACACAGATGGTAACTAGTAGAAGCTGTTTGTGGCATTCATTCCCAGTAGTCTGTGTCCTGATGATGGTCTAGTGACTCATTTTGTCAAGGGCTTAAACAGCTTCTTTGGAAGAGCTTGTGGTAAGTGGGTGTCAGGATACTCACATTCATTGCATGGCTCTGAGGTCAAACAATCAGAACAGGAGTTACAGACTGCAGAGAAAATGCCATAGATCTGGCACGTTCATTTGGAAAGGCAGCATAACTGTGACAAAACATAGGCTAGGAGAAGAGATGTGAATTTTACTCCTGGAGTAAAAATATGCCATATTATGCTGTATTAATGAAATGTAGTAACTGAGTAGGGAGGAGCAGAAGACTAAAGACATTTTTAATTTCAAGTTCCTGAAGAAAGAGACCATGGTTAGGAATAAGACACCAAAATCAACATTAATCATTGTCCCTAGATCTGCCCAGTGCACTTATCTGAATACCAAAGGCAACTGCAGGAATTAGTTCCTCTAACTGCACCCCTCGCTCCCCCTATTTTATTTGTAATGTTCATGTGAGGGTACTGCAGATATGCAAGCTTATAGGAACTGTACCAAGTTTCATGCATTCTATTCAAGGACAGAAATGGATGAGGAAGGTGAGCTAATTACAGAAAGATTTATTAAAAACAACACCCTAGTCATCGAGACTTGTATCCAGTAGCAGCTTTAGACCTAGTCCTTAAAATGTGGTCAAAAGACATTGAAAATTAAGCTGTGCATAAGATCAAAACACCAAACAGAATACAGAGTGAGAATAGTCAGCTCACCTGGCATAGGATTTCCGAAATGTCTGATCTGGAGAGAAAGAGTACTGGATGTTATCAATTCAGGGCTTATCATTTTTCATGTGCGTCACAAGTGAGGTGGTGCAAGGGCTTATTTATTTACTATGAGGAAATACAGATATTTCTTCTTAAATGAGAATTAAAGGAACTGTCTGCAAGAGATTAATCACAGTGTGCCATGATGAGATTTGATAAGCATGAGATGCATGTACGAATTATCTTCTCTATTTTTGCAGTGGCTGTGTTTGCCTGTGTATATTGCTCAGGGTGATAATAGCAGCTCTAGTGGCATTACTGTTGAAATCTGTAAAATTTCCCTTGGACCAAAATAATCCTTCAAAGAATGGCATATTTGAGGAAGGTAACTCGAAAGCTAGTGAGTCTGCTTCCTGAAGAATCTGATTGCTGTCGGTGGTAGCATAAGTTAGAAGGGACTGAATGTCTTTAGTCCTTCAGAGAAGTAGATTCCACATAGCTTGTTCTGTTTTTATATGTTAGGCAATGGGAGTTTCAAAGTGGTCAGGATTCAAGTTTCGGAATTTACCCTCATATGTGCATTTACTTTCTCCATGTAAATTGAGCATGTCTTTGCATTTTTGGATAGCCATCCACCACTGGAAGTGCATCAATTAAAATATTTGTTAAAATACCAATTCATCTTTGAAGCCGATATCTAATCACCTAGATGAGTGTTCCTTCTTAAATGCCAATTCTGCATGGAATTTAATTTATAAGTAAACAATTAGTCACTTTTATTAACTATATGACAGCAGAATTGATCCAATTTCAAACTTTCTTAAGTTTCTCTTTAATAGATGCATGCAGCAGCCTACAACAATGGCCTCCAGCTAACCCAAATTAAAGGCTTATTTAGGATATTCAGTTCTTATAGTTTTCCAAGCAAGAGATGAACTTCTAGCCCACAGCAATCCAACAGTGCCCTCTGACCTATCTCTGAGCTCATGTTCCATTTAAAAGATGTTTCAAGAACATCTCTACTTTGATTCATTAGTTTCCTTTGTGAGGCTATATAGGAGATTCCTATTTAAGAGGCACTGCAATGGTGAAAATAATCGTGCCTGAGTAATACTGACAGTGGAGTTGACAGTGTGTATTAAGGAGACATTTGAATGAAACTGTGTTGTCATGATTAATGGAAGGAGTTGTTCTCCTAATTCAAGGTTCTTATTTTGCCGAGGTTTATAAAGTCTGTTCAACAGGAACTGTGTATATATGTTTGAGCATAAATGAGGAGGCAGCTAGCTGATTCCTTTCCTTAAATGTGATTGAATATAGTGTGGCATTTCTAAGGAACTCTTTTCCTGAAGATGATTTTGGTCAAGAGCTGTTAGGAAAAAGGATTTTCTTGGGGTTATTGTCCATGATTACTGGGCCTCTGGATATTCTTTGTTGTGGGTTATGAATCCAAGCTAGAGTTCATGAAGTCAAAGTTTCTTGACTAATGAGAGTTGGATGTTCACTCATTCAATTCCCTTGAAATTTGAGATGAGGAGAAAAAGGAATTCCACCCCCACCCTTTTTTAATCCCTGGGTGTTAAATAAAAAACCCAAACAAACACCCCCCACCCCCCCTATCCCCCCCAATCTGAGGAACTGAACTTTGAGCAGGACTAAATAAACCCCAGAGATGCCTTTCAACATATATTTTTCTATGATATTTAATCTAATTTGAGAAAGTCCCTTTGTCGTTAGACCCAGAATAAGAATACCCTGTGATAATCTGGTGAGGGCTGCTTTGGATAGAAGAGGCCCAGGCAAAAAGGAAGATCTGAATGGGAGTTTTCCATGTCACAGGTGAATAGCTGTTTCTTTGATATACTATGCAATATTTTTTCTCTATCTTATCTACAAGAAAGTTCAAAAGTATATTTCTTCCTTTTTTTTTTTGTTTGCTTTAGCAAAGTATCAGTTGTTTAAAAAATCTCCAGCAGTGTAGCAGAGGGGCCAAGCCTATATGTCTTTCAATGGGTAATATGGGATTCCTGTCACAAGTCTCCTCTCCATCTAGCTGACACCCAGACAGTGTCTGGGAAACTCTCAATTTGTTGACCCCTATTCAGCCCCAAACTGCGTACAAAACAGTGTTCAGGAGCAGCAGTTTGTGTATTTGAAGGCAAGTCACTTGCAGAAGCACAGGATTGAGCAGAGCAGAATTTTCTCTCTCAGCCCCCTTCCCCAGGTCTTGTTTGCACCATGTCATGCAATGCAGAGAGGTAGCTGTGTCTTTGACAAGTTCTGTGCATAGAGAAGTGCCCCACAGAGAAGCTGAAACTTCCTACCATCCATGGCTGCTGGGTAGAAACATCCCTGTGCCTACCCATCTGTGTGTTCAGCAGATTTCACCTGGAGGGATGAACTCATTTTCATGGAGGAGGTATCAATCAAAAGCTTAGGAAATGGAGGCAGTGCTCTGCTGGTTCAAAAAGTCTCTCTGACACATGAAAGAGGGAACTTCCTTGGAGGCTCTTGTAATCAACAGGGCATTGTCATACACACCATAGCTACGTTCCTACAGCTTTTGCTGGGGCACTGTATGACCAGCCGCGCCTGACGCACTGGGGCTGGAGAGAGTCCCAGCTCTCAGCAATTGCCTGCCTGTTCAGTTACCTCCCAGACAGCCGTGAGCCAAGGGCTCGTGCCTCTTGGGAAAATGCAGCATTGCAGTGCAGGCTGGTGCCTTCCCTGCTGAAGGACCTCCGGCCGCTGCAGGTCCCATTCCACTTTGTCCCCATCCTTGTGCATGCGCTGTTGTCTACCTTTGCCTTTAACAAGCCTCTTGTAAGGAGAGCTTTTCATATCTGAGTGAGCTGAGTGAGCCAGTCTGAGACAAAGAAAGCAAACAGGGATTGTGTCTCAGCAGCCTCTATCAAGGCTACAGGATGACCAAGCTGTGGTAGCAAGGAAAGAAGAAACTATCATGAATGTTGCCCTAATCTCAAATCCCTCCTGTCTATCTCAGGGCCAATATCTGTAAAGAACAGCTAGTAATGGCAAATGGTTATGAGAAACTGGAACTTGCAGTTTGATCCTTTAACATATTTAATTCTTAAATTGATTTCAGAAGAGAACAAATATTTAAGATGACTCATTGAAACAGGAGATGATGCTTTTCAGTTTAGCGAGTCTTCTTCAAAGGGTTGTATGAGGATTAAATGTTAATACCAGTCTCTTTAAATGTATGGTCTCATTACTACCAATCCTACCGTAACTGAAATATCACACATTTTACATTTGCTGGGATAACATACAGCACAACAATTTGTGGCTGCTTTAACAGTCTGAGAAACTCAAATTGCAAAAATCAGCACCTAAAGCTGCACACCAGATAAAATAAGCAATAAATCCAGAGTGAAAACATTTAAATGACAGGCAAAGCACACTGTAAAAAACCTCAGTGGGAATAAAAGAAAAGTCTTTGAACTCCTGCGAGTGATAACGGGTTTTAAAGTCTTAATGCTGATACCTTGGCTAACGGGGCAACAGCCCTTGAAAGCATAGGTCAGCTTTCCACCTGTGTAACATCGTGTGTCCAGCCAATTCTTGTCCTTTATTTCCCTAGTGTTGTAAAGCTGATGAGGGAACGAAACTGATTGAAGACTGTAGTGCCCAGTTTTTCAAAGACCAAACGTTATTTAATGTTCAGCTGGAAACCTGAGTGTGGATTTAAGCCTGGGTTGGTAGTTTAATAATTGCTCTGGTTGTTATGTTTGCCCAGAAAGGGGTCAGTCCAAGGGTCATGTTAGACTCCAAAGTCAATTAGAGTAGCATTAGAGCAGATTTTGTTTATCATTGTAGATATAAAAAGTATTTTTTAGGTTTTTTCCATCCCTGTCGGGCTATCTAAAGTGTGACAAGAGATGTTACTTAACAACAGCCGGAGGCCTTTGAGGGAACAAAGGCTGACTGATTAGGCTTAACTTGTCATTTTCTGATGAGTTCTTTTGAACAAAAAGTAATTGAGGTGTGTGGTTAAGGATAGATTTGAAGGACACAATGGGAAAATATGGGAAAGTTAGAATTTTATCAGGGTTAAAGATTCAAAAATAGGAGATTGGAAATCAGCTAGAAGGGTGGTTAGAGGGTGTTTCAAAGATAATACAAATGCTATGAAACAAGCCACAGTTCCTTTGCTTTTCATAAGGCATCTATATATGTACAGTAATGAAAAATCCTGCTTCAACTTATTTAAGAAATAGTAAAATCTGGTGTGAAATTGATTTTGTGTTCTATGGAAATCTGAGGTTCCAACAATTGACCTTCACTAAGACAAATAAACAATGTGCAAAATTTCACCCCAAAATACAGAGGAAAACCCAGGCAAAAATAGGATTTCTTCCTCTGAAATAGGAAGCCTAGGTTACAAATACCAGCTTTATCTTCAGGACGAGGACTGGGACTCTCCAGATCAGAGCAGTTTCTCTGACTATATTCTTCAAGGAAACCCAATTGTTGCCATCACAGGTTTTTGCTTTTGACTAATTATAATTTTCCAATGAAATACAGTTTTGTTTGTTGCCTGTGTTGAGTCTGAGATGGTGGCAGAGGATGTGAGCCATGGTTGACATGCCATCTCCACGGCAGCTCTCATGAGGATCCTGCCATACAAATTAACTAGTATCTGCTGATCACACAGAAGTGGCAGGTATGATCAGTTCAAAGAAGGATTGAAATATACAGGCAAACTGAAACTATCATAAGGACTGGAGAAGCAGCGGTGGGATGGAATTCAGCATTTCAAAATGCAAAGTCACATGCTTTGTGGGGGATAAAGAGTTCTGCAGTGGCTGGGGACATGACTTGGCAGGAGAAAGACGTAGATGTAGCAACTGGTGGCAGGAAAACTATGAGTCAAAACATAAGCCTGTGGTGTATGAGGAGGATGTTTTCATTGAAAAAGAGTCAAAAATTTAATACCCCTGTACTAAACACTCCGAAAACTTACCTGGAATACTGACTGCCATGCTAGTTTAGCTTCTGCAAGAATCATGCACTCAAACTGGGTCAGATTTAGTGAAAACTGCCAGTTATGATAAGAAAAGCCATAAAGAATCAGACTAAAGGTATATGTAGTGCAATAGTGTGTCTCTTACAGTGACCAAGAGTAAAAGTAGAGTGTAAGATAGCATAAGCAAGTGTAATAGTTTCCCAAAACACTGTCAGTCTTCAGCAAATTTCAATTTAAAGGCTTCCTGAGCAAGAGCTGTTACCTTCACACGACTTTTTCCTCTACTGGATTTCCTCCCATGCCTGATTTTGCTCACTTTGCTTGCAGTTTGCTCTTTGAACCACTGTGAACTTTCAGCATCTCTGTGGCAGAAGGGACTTGTGCAGTCACAAGATGGGGGAAAACCATCACCTTTTACTTCTTTAGAAATTGATCCTTGTTATTTCCTCTAATGTCACTAATTCTTGTGTTTAAGAAGACAGTGAACAATCATTCCCTGTTCAGTACTTTCTCCCTAACCGTGATCTGGGAAATGGAAGTGCCTGTCTTACAACTAGACAGCTTGGCTTGTTAATTTTGACACAATTAAGGATGAGAGAACATGAGTGCAATCTATAAATGGGCACTGGGCTACACACCAACAAAGAACAAGAGTGGTTTCAGCTAAAGAAAAAAATTGTCTGGACAACAACACAATATTGAGAATAAGTAAATTTAAGTTGAAAAGTAGAAGAAAGTTTTTAGTCATGAGGATAGTTAGATTCTGGGATAGTCATCTGGTCATGCATCGGCTTTGACTGAGTTATAATTGTACAAATAGATCTATTACTTTTGAAGAAAACAGCTCACTTTTTCCTAGGCACCTAGGAGATCAGTTGCATCAGGCATGTTACATTTGCACAAATGGAAATGGCATCACTTTAGGTTGCCTTTGAGTCTCTTGTCTGAATAGTTGTGACCTCTCTATAAAAGAATCAAGATCTTCTACTCATGTCTGCAGAGATACTTGTATGAATGATGCAGTTGCTTTAACCACTCAGACACTTCCCACCTTGGGGGAGCTGAAGGGAATCCTAAATGATTTAAATATAGAACATACAATTAATTAATGAAAAAGTCATATAGCATGATGGCAGAGGACCTAACTTGATGAGCTGGGAAGGCTCTTCCCATTCCCTGCCCTATTTTGGGGGATGAAAAGGTAGTCTTAAGTACCCACTCAATTCCTGTCACTGCAGGACTGTAATTTAACATTATATCTCCACCCTCCCCCCTGTTTTATCCCCTT
Source organism: Eurypyga helias (assembly GCF_000690775.1). Taxonomy (NCBI): domain Eukaryota; kingdom Metazoa; phylum Chordata; class Aves; order Eurypygiformes; family Eurypygidae; genus Eurypyga; species Eurypyga helias. The sequence goes on along the minus strand of NW_010232672.1, from coordinate 41,432 downwards.
TAGCTCTAAAACCTCCTCTGATGGAGTTTTGTTCCAACACTTCCCCCAGAGGACTCTGCTCTCCTGTCTAATAAATTTCACAGTTAGGAAGCTTTCTTTGATGCTTTGTCACTCACAGCCACATAAGAATGGATAAGGAGCTGGCTTCAGACGTCAGAGATGAAGGGTACTTATGTACAGGGGAACAGTCCCTAAAGGAGTGAGATGAAGGACTACTGCAAATATCAGCAGCATGGTTACCTTTGCTCACCTTATATAGCAAGGATCTAGCAAGAAATGCAAAGGTGTGAATTTCAGCACTTATGAAAATGCCAGATTTACAGCCTTAAATAGCAGTGTCTTCTGTCTCTCCACAAAACAAATATAGCAGGATGTCCACTGTGAGAGTTTTCTCACAAGTAGGCGTCAGCCTGAGGGTGAAAACTGGTGAATAGGCACCCAAAGTGGGGAAGAAGTGGTCATTCATCCTCTGACCTACAGAAATTGATGCAGGGTCACCGGTTTATTGCACGGTTGACATTTGACATGGATCAAATGAAAACACTTGGTTGTTATCGATATGGGTTCATTTTAACATGGCAATGGAAGATTTCCTTTCCAATTACCAGTCACTGAAATCACCCTGTCACCTGTCAGTGGCTTTAAAAACAATGTCATAGAAGGTGATTTGGGCTGAGATGTGGTCTATAAAATATTTATTATAATGAGATATACGGGTTTCAGTCACTTAGTGCATCTTGCAGTAGCTGCTAGACGGGTTAAAGACCAAATTACTCAATCTTAATGGCATACACAATTCTTGCATGGTATTTTTATTGCTAATTACTTGGTGGCATTATATTCGCATAAAATAAGAGCAATATGGACGTGTCTTTTTGGGCAGCCAGTTTGGACCTCTCCTGTGTAGCTCTTTACCTTGTTAGCTGAGGTGAATCACTAGCTGAAGCAAGATCTAAACTGAAGCTGGTGTGTTTAATTACCCTTGAAAAATGGAAAGGTCAAAATAGGACAGGACTGACAAAGTCAATGCAGCCTCTGGATGGACTCCAAGCTTCAGTCCTAACTGTCATCCCCTTTTCTCTTCTTCTGGAGGAGCCTACCCTTGAATGTAGTTATAAGAAGACATTCACAGTGTATGTTTCTGTAGCTCTTTCTCTTTTTCTCTTCTCCTTCTTCCCCTCTTCTGTTCTCTCTTTCTTCCTTCCTTTCCCCTTCTGTCTCTCTCCCCCTCTCTCTCTTTCTCTCTTTTTTTCTGCCATGTGAGGACTTGTAATTTTCTACTCTGTTCTGTTCTATTCTATTCCTACCCGTTTTCTATTTCTACTATTTTCCTAATAGGCCCAGTGTCAGTGTCCAGAGTGGGTTGGCTGCTCTTTGGGTCTGGGGGTCATGGGGGCCCTTCTGGGGCAGCAGGGCAGGACCTCATAACCAGGGCCCATCCCACCACCACCTCCTAGCCAGGAGAAAGGCAGGCCTGGGGAGCAGCTGGGGGAAGTCCCAGCCTCACGCATCAAGCACCTTCCTGGGGATGAGAATGGGCCAAGGCCAGGCTGGGGTGTGAGCCTCTGGGGTCAGGATCAAGCACAGAGAAGGGATCCAGGGTGAGACATAGCCCGAGATGGTGAGACCGGGCCATGGGCTGGTGCTGAGCTGGTCCCCAGACTCAGACCCCTCAGTGGAGGAGAGCTTTAATGGTCCCATCACATATTCATCCCACAGATATTATATAGGGACACAGAGAGCTGTGATCTATACATCGTAACACTTTGCATATACACATCTGGTGCATAAATACACACACACACACAGAGGCACATTGACAGAATCAATTGTAAGCTCTCTGTGCGACACTCAAGCTTTACTGACCATAAATCACAGAAGTCTGACATCTTTTTATCTCAAGTCGAAGATTCTTAGTCTCCTTTTCGGCACTCAATACACTGGGATCGTCTCACAAAGTCCATGGATTTTTATTCGAAAGATCTGGCAGGACGGTAACTGCATGATTCTGACCCACGTAAATGGCTTTGGGTAATGCATGTGTAAGACTGCTTGTATTATATCTATAATTCATTTGCAGCTCAATCTCTTGGGGGGATGGGAGGAGTCATGGCAGCTGTTTAACAACCCACAGTTACAACAAAAAGTAACGGGAGCTACAATTCATCCGCAACGTCACATAAAGGTTGTGCTCAACCGGCCAGGGAATCTGGACTAACATTCCTATTTTTGTGAGAAGTGTTGGGGGATTTTTAACGACTATAAGATCCTGGATTTTACAGCTCAGTCAGAAATACAATAGCCATAATAACATATTGTAGTGATATTATTCTTACAACTACAAAGTCTTAAGGAGCTACAATTCATCCGCAACGTCACATAAAGGTTGTGCTCAACCGGCCAGGGAATCTGGACTAACATTCCTATTTTTGTGAGAAGTGTTGGGGGATTTTTAACGACTATAAGATCCTGGATTTTACAGCTCAGTCAGAAATACAATAGCCATAATAACATATTGTAGTGATATTATTCTTACAACTACAAAGTCTTAAGGATGTACAAAAGGTTAGTGTAGGTAGGGAAGTAATACCATTTATTAGACCAACAGAGACACCTGGAAAAAAGCAGACAAGCTTTCAGGCACAAAGGCTTTTTTTGCAACTCTCGAACAGAGAAAATAGATGTGAAGCTAAGTAGGGCAAGGTGTAATTGCTCTGAGTTTAACATTATCACGTTAATTGTTTGAGAGAAAAGTTGGCTGATGAAAGAGAGCTCCTATGGGACAGAGAGGGATGGGTTATTACTGCCCTGCAACTGCAAGGGCAGTAGAATGTGGTACAGGTGGAAAATGGCAGTGCTGAACCATGTCCAGCAAGTAAATAGAAGGGTGTAGAATGAAACTACTGCAACACATTGCCCCAGTTGCTCTTTCCTAACTCTGTATCCCCTCATCTCCACAGATAAAGCCCTTTGGGAGGGGCATGATGTTTTTTCTATTTCTTTTCTTTTTTTTTTTTTTTAAATACAGATCTTTCCAGCCTTCCACTTTATGAGCAGAAAGCAGAAAATGCCAGCTTGAAGTTACAAGATATTGTGAAACTTCTACATGGAATGAGGATTGCTGCATCTATGGATACAATCAACAAATCATCCAATTTTTCTGTTGTCAGCAACATTGGAACCCACTCGAGGGAGCTGGGAAATCAATTGTACTGAGGCTCAACTCTTTCAAACAAAATGAATAAAAAAAGAAAGATTGTAAGGATAAACAAGGGCCATTCCAAGATGATTTGCCCTCTCCCCTTAATCAAGACTGGCAAACATTCCTTAAAAATGACACATGTTTTGAGTGATAAATATTTAGAATGGACAGAAAAAGCTGCAGGGAAATTTTTCTTAGCATTCTGTCATGTTATAAAACAAAAATTCATTGGAAAGTGGTGACAAAGGCCAGAAAAGATTTAATAAAATGGAAAGGTCTGAGAAGCCAACTTCCCAGTGATTTTTTTCATACAATTGATTTAGTTAATCTTAGGGTGCCTTTATGGAGCTATAATCAGTGAAAACTGCTGTTGTTGGATAGGGTCTCTTTTCCTTTTAAATTTATCACTTCTTTAAAAACAAACACAAAGTGTTTTGAACATGACATGGAAACAAAACCATCAAATTTTTACATATCTGATTTCATATAAGTCTATATGCTCCTTTGAGTTGTGGATTCTTCTCTCCATTCTTCAGTAGACACCCACCCAAGGCTGGTGTCATTCTGAAAATCATGCTCTGGTGCCCATTTCCTACTATGTCAGCCAGGTGTCTTCTTCTGGAAGCGAACGAGGTACCGAATTGATATCTCCTCCGCTTCATGGCCTGGTGGGTATATGTACACGCCATGGAGTGCCTGTGGCATGCAGAGAATCCATCACGTCCTCACTGTGTGAGTAGTAGGTGTGGGATTTTTTGAATATGCATGGGTAGACAGCAGGTGGATACATCCTTGCATCCTCCCTGCCTGAGTCTCTGGGAATTACAGGATGTGTTTGTGTGTGTGAAGATGCTGCTCCTTCCAGACCTATCTATACAGAATAGGATGTGCAGAAAACAAGTTATGGTGTGCTGGATGATGAATTCAGTGTGAATCTAGCATGTCCTTGCAGCAAAAGCCAGCTTCCTGGAGAGTAAGAACAGTAAGAGTTCAGTATGGGCACTTGCACAGGCACAAAAATGCATTGACATACTGGAATGAGTCTGGCAGAGGGGTACCACGCGAGTCAGCGGCTGGTGGACAGGACATGGCAGGATAGGCTGAGAGAAATGAGTTTGTTCAGCCTGAGGAAGGGAAAGGCTGTCTAACTATGAAATGGGAGAGTGTGTAGAGAAGATACAGCCAGACTCTTCTTAGAGACGCACAGCAATAGAAGAAAAAGGAAACTAATTCTACTTGCAACACGTGAAATGCTGTCTCAGTGGAAGTCGGGGGTGGAGTGGGGTGGTGGGGTGTGTAGATGTGTGTGGAGTATCACTACAGCAGCGGTCACGTAGGGTCCCAAAATTACACTAGGATCTCCATTGTTTGAAGAATTCAAAAAATTGACTGAACAGGGCCTGGAGTAACCTGCTCATCCTGGACTTTCTTTGAGCAGGAGGTTGGACTAAAAGCCTCCAGAGGTTCCTTCCAAACTGACTTTTTATAGAATCCTGTGATATAGCCCTCTCCCAAGTATCCTCTGACACTACTAAAGATCCAGCTGTGGACTTCTTCCTAATTGCAATTTTTCTGGATGTCAATGATTCTGCCACGATAGGAGAAGAAAGAATGATGGACACAGGGCAGGGTGCACATCCAGAATTAAATCTCATATATATAGCCTACTCCCTCTGCATGTCAAGAGAGACCTGGTGAAAGTTGATGGCTAGCAGTGTGTCATAGCATGGAGCTGTTTGAACCACAGCTTGTCCAGTTCAGAGCTGGAATCCTGGTGGGGATTTTTTGTATATCTGAAACCGAAATGAGTCAAAGGCTCACCACAGTGGGGTGTACGTCAACCCCCAACAAAACCAGATCTTCCATTTTTTAAATGGACCCCCCCAAGTGTGTTTGTGTTGCAATGACTCATTGAGTTAATGCAAGTCAGCTGAATGGGCATAGCTGACCCTGCTCTGACTGCAAGGTAAACTGCTTATATCCAGAGTGAGAAAATGAAACATAAGCAGAGCACTCTGCAGCAGTCAAAAAGATATGGGGAAGAATATGGAGTGACACGGAGTGTGTTTCCAAGCTTCTACGTAAATAACACATGTTCCCAGATCTTGGATGCTGTATGTGTTTTTTATTATCATAGAGGAAGCAGTACAACTAGAGAATATAACACACATGAACTAAGTAATGAAATAGCTTCTATAGGAAAAGCAATGACCTAGACTATCAATCATCAGCTTGGAAAAGAGGTGGTTGCAGGGGTAGTAAGACAGGACGTGAATGAGACTGGGTGTGCTAGATGCTGACCTGAGGCAGTAGAGCTGCTTGTATGGTCTTACTGGCCACACTGAACACTGCTCTTCGCCACATGTCTTTTGGTTCACGGACACAAAACTGATAGCAGAATCAAGTGATGTCTGCTTTACAGTACCTGTCTGAGCTCTGCCTTGCGTCCTTTAGAGGTTTTCTACCTGCCTTTGCTCCACCCCAGGGAAACCGATGGCTCTCTGCCAACTCTGTCAACAGCATGTGCAAGGACAACATTTGCAAGACAAAATAACCAGTGTAAGATTCTTCTGAAAAGAAGAGGGTGCTTTATTAATAGGTCTGTTCTGCATCTAAGAGGTTAATAAATATTCACTGAGACTCATCAATGTCAAGACTAAAACCAAACAGGAAAACAGCAATCTCTTTCTCTTTTGTAAAGGAACTTGTTGAAATAACTGCCTAAGTCTGCCCTCTGTTTACTAAAACGGCTTCGGAAATCTCTAAATCCATTTATCCTGAGGATTATCATCATCTGGTTTCCAGACAACATTCTCATTTCCTCCAGTGAGGTTTTTTGATACCTTAGGCCATTAGCTGTGGTATTGATCTTTCCTTAATACATGAGATTTCCTACAGCAAAGGCAGCTCTGCATCTAAAAAACCCCCAGCCAAACCTGTTTTATCTGAATAGCCAGAATAGCATTTTGTTAGAGACAAAATTTAACATTCTTTGGCTTTTGTTTATAATAAATGTATCAGGGCAGGCTGTGAATACATCCTCTGTGGAATAGACTGAGCCTGTTATCAGCCACTTGGGGAAATGCTGTTCCAGAGACAAAAGCTTGTGACATGCCAGTTCTTCAGCTGCTAGTGCTGTAGCTGACCCTGGGGAAAGAGATAATGGGCAGTAATTGGGAATGGAGCCTCTAAAATTTTACCTAGTCCTTCCTAAGCCAAAATCCACTCGCCTGGCAAATTCTGTGCAACATTACATAGAAAATTAGTAACCAAGTCCCTTATTATTCATCCTACATCACCTGATAGGGTTAGTCAGAGTAGTACCTCTAATAGAAATGGAAGGAAGAAATCTTGAGCAAAGTTCTGATAAAAGAAAGCATCACACCTTTACTCTTTTTTTCCTGCTTTACTGTCCCAGTTTCCCTTTTGTCTTTTGCTTACTAGGCAATATTGAAAGCCCACAGTTACTCCTTCATTTAAAGAAGACAATCCAGTAACTTTGGGAAAAGGGAGATGGAAGCACCTGCAGAAAGGAGGCCGGAGCATTCGGACCATTAGTGGCTTGGACAGGTGGGAATCTATTGCCTCTTCTTCTGAACTAATCAGAGCTTGTTGAAAAGCTTAGGTTTCTAAGAAAATATTTTCTCTGTAGCTGTAATCCAAGGGGCAGATAGCAAACAGTTAAATTCATTAATCTTAAGTGTCGGGATAAACTTGTTTTCCTCTTGTTTTCAGCTAGAATCTGTATATAAAAAGGCTCATGCCACCCACCCCAATACCATGACCTTTAGAAAATCTCTCTCCATGCCAAACATGTGTCACCTAGACCTATAGAGAGTTAATGGGAAGAGGGAGATTATTCCAAACATTGAAAAAAAAAGAAAAAATATTGACTAAAAATGCCTCTTGTGGAATAGGAAAAAATTGCTAGGATTGCCTACCTGCTGCTTTGGATTTCTTTTGGGGCTTGAAGCATAATGTTCAGCAGTTACAGAGAAATATGATATAAAATTTCTATACAAATATCAGAAGACATCTTCAATGTATAAAAGTCCCCATTAACACCAAGGAGAAGTCATTATGGCCAAAAAAATATCAATACAGGTGCCTTAAGTAAGAATTAGTGTATACTTTATCAATGTTTCAGTGTGTCTGACCACCTGCAGATAACATTTAAGATGAATTAATTACAGAAATCTAATTATGGATTAAAGGATTAGTTTTAGATGTTAAACTGTGAAAAGTTGAGCTTATGTAACTTATCAGGGCCACATAACAAGTTGTGGGATATCTCTTTACATGTAGAATCACAAATTGTCTTAAACAGGAGTCAGGCTGCAGCAGAGGATCCGAGTTTGTCATTCTGGTTTGCCATGAACTGCTTCTTCCAGAAACCCAATAAAGAATGAAAACCCATAGGACTTAGTTTTCTTTCTGAAGTTCCTTCCTCAGTTGTATTAACAATTAGGAGCAATCCTGCAGTAAAAATAAAAAAAGCAAAAAAAAAAAACCCCACAAACCAAAAACACAACAACAAACAAACCAAACCAAAACCCTGCAACCAAAACGTTGTATTAACAATTAGGAGCAATCCTGCAGTAAAAAAAAACCCCAAAACCCCCCAAAAAAACAAACACCCCCCCCCAAACCAAAAACACAACAACAACCAAACCAAACCCCCACAACCAAAACCAAAACAAAATGCCAACAACTGCAAAAGATATCCCCAACAAAACAGTCATTTTAGGCCGTAGATGCTCAATCTGCAAACACCTCGACCAGCTGGTGACATTGTCATGTTCAGCTGTGATTTGCCCTCTGAATTTGTAACTCTCTCTTCCTTTTTCCTTTCTGCAAGCTCTTCAGCTCTGCCAGCAAAATAAGTCCTGTGAACGCTCCCTAACCAAAGCAGTAAAAATAGGTGATTAGAGTTATTTTAGCTAGTTTTGGTTGAAGGCAATATAACAGTGTTGAAATGGGGGTGGAGAGGAAGTAATTTTTGGCTAGGAACAGTAACAGCTTCAACATGCAGAAGAGAAAATTTGGACGAGGACACTAGTTTTATGAGATGAACATACTGAGTTCAACCTCACAGCCCTCAAATTAATTACCCTGAGATAAAGCAAATGGATTTTAACTTTTCTTTAAATACTGCAGATAATCCGGTAGTGATTTAATAGTAAATGTTATAGCAAACAGATTCAGGACTAGAGCTCAGCCAAACAAGTAATGTTCTTTCACATGCAGTTTCACATGACAAATCACATATTAAATAAATACCTATGCTTTTCTTACTTAAATGTTTCTGCCTTCCTTCTCCTTCTCCCAAATTATGCCAGTAAGAACTCTGCATTTTTCAAACTATATTAAGTTATATGCAATATCAGTCAGGGTCAGAGGTCTTCCTTTGCTGTTATTTTGAGCCTGCTTGCAAAACAGGAGCTGCACAAAATGTCAACTCGCTTGTGGCCTGTGAAGGCTGCTCTCGAGCAGCACTTCAAAGAGGCAGCTTGGGGGAATCTCGTTCTCAGCTCACCGTGGGGGCCTGTGTGATTCACAGAGCCCCCGTTGGCGCTGGCGACAGCTACGTGGCCGGAGCTGTGCATGTCTCTGTATGGGAAATAAGGTTCTAAGATTTCACACAAATTAAGACTTCCTACTTCAGGCAAGGTTTGGATAACTGTTACAAAATCAAAGCAGCTCGTATCCCTTTTCTTATGCAAATAATATAATCAGGAGGCTGGAGTTGGAAATGTGGTCAGTAAGACCTTCCCCATTATAGTTACCTGCTTCTGGCATGAAGTGAAAATTTCTGTGAAAATGTTACAGCAAAACCTTTCAAAGTTCTCTTTATAATAGCCTAGAATAAACATATTTATAATTAGCACAGTGAAAATCAGAAGACATGGGGTAGAATCTTGTTCCTTTGAAATATATGATTCCATTAAGATAAAATAAAATATTTATAGAAACTAGATGAGCTAATGAGAATTTAATTTTGGAGAAAACTCATAAAATGCCAATGATATCAGAGCACAATTTACTCCTTTTTTGGAACCAGAATTTCCAAAAGGAAATATTTTTGAAAGAAAAAAAGGGAATTAAAATAATTTATGACACATAATAAAGATGTTGAAATAAAAACATTTTGATTTTCTGACTATAAAGAAGTTTTTGGATCCTCCCAAAGCAATCTATTTCTGGGTAAAACAGGAATAAACTTTTAGTGAGAATATCTACAAATTAATCTGGAATAAACTTTGTTATTGAATTTCCTCATAGACAAGTAATATTCCCTTAACCTAGACCTGTATTACGTGCACACGGGTAGTAGTGCTGTAACGGCTGCAAAGGAAGGGTTATTTTTGGTGGATAAATTCTGCGGTTTCTTTCATGCTCCTTTGCGATTAGGGACCCTGAGTGATGAGTCGAGACGACTTATCTTGAAAAGCTGATGAGGTTATCACTGCCAGTTCACTGCCCCCTCCCTCCCTCCCTTCCTCCCCTCTCTGTCCTACTTTACCCTCATCCCACTCATCAATACCTAAACTACTTTTCAAACAGCTCCAAGACTACAGGGCAGAGTTTTAGGGAAAGTGAAGTTGGAGATGCATTTCCATAAAATGTAATGCTGATGGCTGCAGTGATGAGGAAGACTAATGGATGAACAGCTCAGATGTCTTGCTGTGAAGGGCAGAGGGGGCTGCCAGAGGCAGGACTTTGTCTATTGGCATCTTAATTGCCAGATTTCAGAACTGCACATAAAAATGCAAACCCTGATGCTGCCCCTGGCAGCTTCTTGGAGTTGGTCTGATTTGCACCAGCCTACAACACACTGAAGACAAGCTTTGAAGAGTAAAGGGTGATGGTCCTATAGGGAACAGATTCAAAACAGGTAGGATTTAGGAAGAAGATCTATAAATTAACTGTAATTTGCAATTACTACTGTAGAAAAGATGAGGCAATAAAAGCACATGGTAGTTAAGGAGTTAACCGTGGACCCCATATCACATATGACCACTCTGTTAGGAGCAGACTAGGACTGAGGTCTGCTTAGACTGACAGAAAACACAGAGAATGGCACTGAGGGGAGTGAATGGAAATCCCCATCTCTTTTAGGGACTTTACACTGCCTACGTGCAAGTCACAAACTTCTCTAATACAAAATATGCAATAAAACTGACCCTGGTATGGCTGCAGTGCTATGCCAGGGCCTCTGAGACAGCACCTTGCACACATCAGGGAGTGCGGGTTTATCAGGGTTTGTAGTATCACGGCTTTTGGAAACCCGGCACTGGAAGACAATGCCAGTTTGTAGGCTGCAACTTACTTAAAGTCCTCAACTAGAAAATGTTACTTGACAAGTATATAGTACTTTTGTATCTTCTGGAGGTTGGGAAAAAAAAAAAAAGAAAAATGTCTTCAGTTAGAGCAGATGTAAGACTAAGTGAGTTTCTGGAAGCAAATGTTGTCCAGAGAGGTTGTGCATCCTCCATCCTTGCAGATTTTCAAGGTTTGACTCAATAAAACCCTGAGTAACCTCCTCTGATCCCATAGAGGACCCTGCTTTGAGTAGAAAGTTGGGTTACAGAGCTCCTGAGGTCTTTTCTAGGCTGAGTTATCTTATGAACCTGTTTTTATTTTCCAGTACCAATTAAAGCCAAACAACACCGAATTATGAGCAAGAGAATGTATACAGACTACTTCCTGGTCCTTCAGTATTGCTCATGAGTGGAGAAATGTCAAAGATCCCCCTGATTCCCTAGAGGATCTAGGAGATGGATCTAAGGAGGGCAATGCCTTACATACAGGGCATGACTCTTGGGCGCTCAGCAGGTATCAGTCCCCACTTAGTGCACCAGTAAAAGCGACAAGGCTTTCTACTGTGCTTATCACACCTCTCTTTTGCCATTTGTAACTCTTGCTGTGAGATGCAGCAGTCTTCATTTCACCTCCCTGTCAATATTTATTGTGCATGTGTAATTTGAACATTTTAAGATAATGAAATAAAATTCTTGCCTGCATTCATCAAGCCCGATATGTCTGCAGCATACAAATTGAGTACAGAACGATGTAAAACTACCATAGGGGACAGTGAAATAGAGCAACCTTTTTTGTAATTGAATGAATTAATTCTCAGTCATAGCAGTGATGCCAGTGGGCAAAAGGGACTGTGGCCTCCCAGGTCCCTCAGCAAAGCCCTTTCCTGGCAAATACATGGCTTCAAAGTTGGTAAATTTCAAAGATTAATTAGCAAACAATCTTCGTTTTCACACTATTGCATAAAACATGCAAGGCGTTTGTAGAAGATGTCATTTAAGGGAATGTGTCCATTTAAAGGAGCAGCTCTTATAAATGAAGATAATTTTGGATTTTAGAATTAGAAATGTTCTGCTATGCCTGAACTGCAAGTAGTGATTTATGGTTACTGCCTGGAAAATGTAGTTCACCTGAAAATTATTACGATTGCTTAAGTATCACTGCCTAATGTGAACAGTCTTGATTAAGACAGTTTTAAGGAGGTGCATTGCAGTGTATAGAGATTGAAAAGAAAACAGTGTTATCCCAGAGCTGTTCACATATTTTTCATAATAAGTCAGACCCTCCTTCTCCCCCTCCCCCTGTTATTCTGATACTGATGAATTCATTTACATAAATTATTAGATATTGTGTGGGGAGACAGAGTGAGGGAAGAAAAGGAGGGGAAGTGTTTCGGGCAATTCCTCTGGGGTCAGTGGGCAAGGCTACCAGAAGGGAGTTGAAAATTGGGACGACTTAAATTAGTCATTGGTAACTGAGAAAGTAGAACAATACCCTAGACACATAGTGAAATGTGAAGGGAAAGAAATCTCTGGATAACTGTACAGATACAAAGATGTTCTTGGGCCTCCATTAGCAGAGATTCCTCAAGTCCGTAACAGCTGAAAGCACGTAGTGGATTTAAGGGAAAAAAGAAACAAAAATGAAAGCTTTATTATTATTTTCATGTATTAACCAAAGCAGGGAAAGGTGTCTCACAGATCAGAATAAATGAACTCCTACAGGGACAAAGGGTACACTTTTAAACAATTCAGTTTGATTGCAGATGTCTGCATCCCAGGTGAATTTGTAGTCTGGGGGTTGAAGTCTTACTCATGCTCTACAGAAATGGGAGAGGAGCCAAACACAGCAGAGTCACATTGAAACCAGGGCGCTGGAGAAGCAATCCCTCCGGAGAAACTCCCACTGGATGCTGGTACTGCGAATCACGTGTGATTTATAGTTGTGCTCTGATTACAGCTAGTTGGGAATTATTTTTGGCTTTCCATTCAGAAATGAAAATTTATCAGAAATGCTTTCTTTTCTCCCCTGCCTAGAACTTAGATGGTTCAGTGGATTGTCAGATAATGTTTCTGAGCAAACCCAGGGAAACAGAACCATCCAGAATAGCCAGGAGAGTAATGACATCAGCTGGAAACTGAGTTTAAAGGTATCTCACAGTCCAGTGGTTTAAGCAGGCAAGTGAAAAACTAAACCGAGATCCCTTCAACGCCTGGTTTGTCCTTCTGGTTATCCTGGCTGGTGCAGTATTGTGTTGTGAGCATCACCGTGGGCAACTGACTGCTGCTGGTCAGTTGAAAAGGGCTCTGGAAGACTCACACTTTTGTAGCCCATTGCTTTTCAGGAGGGTCTCTCCTAGGTGTTCCCAGCTGGAATCGCTTGATTTGCTACCATGCTTTTACTCAGAGATAGACTTCAAAGAATGATTCCATTGCTTCTCCCTCATCCCCCCCCGCATCCCCCAAAAAAGGAGGAGGTTTGGGGGTACTCTAGGTCAACACACAGAATCAGTAATTCACAGATTTACAGTTCCTTCCTCTGGTGATTCCTTCCCAAACTCAAGGACGTGAAAACTGCTAAGTCCCTTCTTTGTATTTAGGATCCCTCTGCCAAGGCTCTACATTGCAGCTGAGATATTTTGCATTTTTTATCCCCCTTCTGTCTGTTGCCTGATTGTGGCTTGTGTTTGACTTCTAACTTCACCTCTGCTGTGTGTAATCAGTGGTGTTTTTCAGGCAGAAAGAACACGGGTAAAGTCTCATGTTTGTCTTTTGTTCCACATGAAAGGACATCACACATCCTGTTGTTTATCAGTCAAGGTTATTCCTCTTGGCTGCCTGCCTGCTCCTCCCATTACTTGTGCCTTAAACTGTGCCTTATTCACCTTCCTGTAGCTTAACATGCCCCTGCTTTTCTTGCTTACCCAGGCTTGCCAAGGTGGCAATGGGGAGAGAGAGCAGCAGGCACTGTGCTTTCTAGTTTTCCAGACTTCTCGCATCTTGTCTTACCTGATTTTGGCGTAAAAGAAATGCCACATCTGTTTGTGCGTGCCCCTAGTTTAGACCACGAAATACTTAGGGGTCATGCAAGTATTGAAATTAACATTCTGACTCAGATGTGGAGTCGACAACTGTGCTCTTGGCAGTGCCATCCTCCCAAACCCACGCTGGTTTGGCACTGTGGGATAGGACCACAAGAACTCTGTTCCAGGAAGAAATCTGGTTTTGAATTCCAGTTTTGTTCCAAGTCCAAATGAAATCCAACAAAAATACTGATAGTCTCCATCTTCTTTCAGACTTCACTTTTTAAACACACTGCAATATTCTTTTTTGCTTTTTTTTCCTTTTGGTCAGAACTAAGCACAGAATGAGAAATGGAAATCTCTTTTTTTTATTCCAAATGTCAGAAATGGGACAGACTGACACTGCTGTCACACCTCTCCCCTTCTACTCCTCTTCATCCTTTTCCATCTCTTCCACATGAAATTTTGGCAAAAATAGATGAGATTTTCCATATGTGAAGTAAGTGATAAAAGCACCCACGCCAGGTTCTGATGAAATCTACTGTCATCCCAATCTGACATGACATTGCCAAGCAAGGTGATTGATCGGTAGGGTCTATCTTACAGTGACAAGCACAAAGTTGTGAGATCTGGCTACCAACCCAAAAATGTACTGGTAGACTTAAAGCAATGTTTCAGCGAGTCCTAAAGTTCTGCTTACACCTGGGGGCCTGTTGTCAACTGCATCATCGTATCGTTGCTGCTTTGCTTCACAGGGATAGTAGTGAGACACTTCAGTCTAGATGGCTGCCTCCATCTCGGGTATGTTTCAGCTTGGAGAAGAGAAGGGTCTGGGGAGACCTTATTGCAGCCTTCCAGTACCTGAAGGGGCTACAAGGAAGCTGGGGGGGACTTTTTACAAGGGCTTGTAGTGACAGTACAAGGGGTAACGGGTTTAAATTGAAAGTGGGGAGGTTTAGATTAGATATCAGGAAGAAATTCTTCACAGAGAGGGTGGTGAAGAACTGGAACAGGTTGCTCAGAGAAGCTGTGGAGACCCCATCCCTGGAAGTGTTCAAGGCCAGGCTGGATGAGGCTTGGAACAACCAGGTCTAGTGGAAGGTGTCCCTGCCCATGGCAGGGGGGTTGGAACTAGATGGTCTTTAAGGAAATATCAAACCCAAACCATTCTATGATTCTATGATTCTATGTTTGTGCTGAAGTTGGATGCTTGGGAAGGTGCATGTTAAAGAACAATGCGCTGTTCCACAGTGTCTGTTAGTAAAACTGCTGTAGTTCTGCACTGTAGAAGTCCTGAATACCTGAAGACTTGAAGCTTTGAGTTTCTATTCAAATACACAGATACACAGCTCTACAAATCACCTGTTTCAAGTGGCATTTTTGGACAATTACAAGAATATCTGTTTTCCAGGAGAAATAGCAGAACTGCCCTAAGTGTTTATAGTAACCTTTTGGCTTCTGACAAATCTGTCAGTCATCTGTCAAGAGGGTAAATTGGTTCAGCATCTTTTCCATCATTTGTTAAAAAGAAACTCTTTTGCTCAAATTGTTACTGCATTGTCTCTTTCTGAAAATTTACATCCTCAGTGTCAGGTGACGGAATTTCCATAATTACCTCTATTACTTCCTTAATAAGAAAAATTTTCAAGATACAAAAGGCAACTTTTTAAGCTTTTTAAGATTTTGAAGGATGTTGGTCTCTTCCAGGGAATTTGGGGTGGTTTCTCTGCTGCCAGAAGGCAAAACTCAGTTTCTATATCTGCAATCAGACAAATGATAAATCGGCTTACCAACAGGCAGTGTGAACTTAGGGAATTAAAACATACTCAAAGGACGTGCAGCCATACCACAATAAAGCCACGTCTTTGTGCATGGGAGAATTTCACTATAGTTTTTTCCATCTGTTGGGGCACAGGAAAAGAAAATTGGGATTCTGGAAGTCTGCTACTGACTTTGCTGGAAAATCACAGTGAGATGCCAGGAGAAAAACTTCAACCCAATTGCAAAAAAGCTGTGTCTCATATAGGTTTTTTTCTGTGTTTTTCTTCCAAGCAATTGTTACTGTGATGTACTAACATGATTGCTGCATTCAGTGTGACTACAGCTTCAACAGCTTCTCGTGTGAGCAAGCATGAGTAGGAGCAATGTTTAATTTCTCTGTGACCATACAACATTTAACAACCTTCTAGTGCAGTGAGCAGGAAGAGTTAGCTCTACCCAGTGTTCTGATATATTTTGATGCAGGCTGCTGTGCTACAGAGGGTAGGTTTATAGTGTGAACCCTTTCTAAAAACACGGTATTATTTACCTGTGGGATTTAAAAAAGACACCCACTAGAAATGCAGGAACTAGATGAAGGCACTGTGAACCCTTTCTAAAAACACGGTATTATTTACCTGTGGGATTTAAAAAAGACACCCACTAGAAATAACATGCAGGCACTGTAATGTCAGATTCTCATAATTTCTAGTACCTGTCATTGTTAATTAAATGGTAAAAGGTATTTTGAGAATCCTAACAGCCACTGGAATCTGTTCTTCCTTCCCCATCCATACCTCTCACCTTGTGCTTCTTTACTTCACTTACTGCTTGAAGAAAAAAAGTGTTTGGTGACATTAGAGCAGGTATGAATGTAGGGTGGAACTGGCAGCTCTCGGCAGTGAAGTACCTCCATCGATGGGGATTATGGGAGAGTGAGGACAGCAGGAAAGGGAAAGATGAAGTGATCCTATTTATATGTGTATTCCCCCACTCCCTTTCTGTACCGTGCAGATATCTCAGCAGTGCAGATGGATCTGCATACTGATGAAGACATGGGGCATCTATGAAAAATGCTGGATTTGGCTGAGCTCCCTGAAGGCACAGGGTCTGCTTTCTCTTCTATTAGAGCCCAATGCACTCACATTTTTCAAAGCTTGGACATGCATGCCAGGTTTGGTGCTGCTGTTGAGGCTTTGCTTCTGCCTAAGAACAAAGACCAGTGTCCTCTCCAGCAATCAGATAAAAGAGTGCAAAACAACTGAACAAGAGGCTGAACCTACAAGCAAGAGGTAACTTCAAATCAGCTCATCGGTAGGCAGTGGGAATAGGGGAGAATTAGTATCACAACAAAAATTTCGTGTATGATTACCAGCCAGCATGCCTGGAGAAAGCCAGCACTCTCACATATAAGAGATATTCTTCCTTGGGTGCCTGGAGGACTGTAGAGAAAAATCTGGGCAATTCCTCGAAGCCGAGGCATTGTGCTACACCAGCACTGTGATAAGTAGAGTGGAGTTACTGTAGTTTCTTTCACAGTGTTTACATCTGACAGTGCCATATGAATATCAACAAAGCTATGCAAAATGCTATGGAGGTAGGTATGAGAAATCATGTATTTTCTTTACAAATGTCAGAGTCAAGATGGTTGAGGATCTTTGGTTTCAATGTCCCAAACATACGATACTTCCTCGGGAGTCAGTGGGAGATGTGGGTGTCCAGCACGCCCCAGTAACGGAAGCTCAGTAACTGGCCTGAGATCACACCGCAAAACAGTGACAGATCTGTTCAGAGCTCAGGACTGTGACTCTCAGGCCACCTGCTCTTCCTCTAAGATAATCCTACCCTGTAGTCTTATGCCAAAATGTTTGGAGAAAGAAAATGACTGGAAGGGTAAGGTCTGTGTTCAGAGTCTGTGAATTTCCTTGATTAAAGATCAAAGGATGCCACTTGAAGTTTTGGGAGATTAGGATGAAAAATATTAATGCCTGAAAAAAATGCTAACCCTTCAAAATTCCCTTTTTTATATGCTAGTGCAGATGGAGTCAGAATCATAGAATCATAGAATGGTTAGGGTTGGAAGGGACATTAAAGATCATCTAGTTCCAACCCCCCTGCCTTGGGCAGGGACACCTTGCACTAGACCAGGTTGCTCAAAGCCTCATCCAGCCTGGCCTTGAATACTTCCAGGGATGGGGCATCCATAACATCTCTGGGCAACCTGTTCCAGTGCTTCACCACCCTCTCAGTGAAGAACTTCTTCCTGATATCTAACCTAAACCTCCCGGTTTTCAATTTGTACCCGTTACACCTTGTCCTGTCACTACAGGCTTTTGTAAAAGTGATCTCCTGGAGTCCAGGGCAACCATGATCCTTGTAGAGATCCTTGTACATGTAAGATTCCCTTTTAATTCTATTTTTTATCCATGATGGCCTTGGTGCCCTTTCCAAAATGAGTTTTATGCCAGTTTCTGGTGAACAAACTTCTGTACTGCAGGAGACATTGTCACTACTGACTGCAGTGAGCCAGACAGAAGCCAAAGACCTAGAGACTTGGAAACCTCTTGGGAAATCATCCTGTAAAGGAGAAAAAAATACACTGCAGTAAGCCCCAGTAGAAAAGTTGGGTCTGCCTGGCTCATTTATTGACCCCAGCTGTCAGAGCCACAGTCCGCTTTCAACTCCACAAGCAAGGAAGGGCACCTGCTAAGAGCATCACACACCAGAGGTCCCTCCCTACCATCCCTGAGCTGGCTTGCTCTGAGCCACCTTCTCAGGACAGACACATGGCTAACACAGCAACATTCCCATCTTGGGTGACTCAAGGAACCACAGAACAAATCTACCTTTGGAAAGTGAGCCACTTGAAACTCTACCTAAAGAGAGCTCGAGAAAGGTTTTGATCTTTCCTTCCAAGCATGGACCAGACGCTGCTGCCAGCACAGGCTGTTCAGCCTGATCAGCATGATAGATACTCCTGCAAGATATACAATTTTAGCTGGTTTAGTACATATCTGCCATCACCATCTGCTATTTGTTGGCATGCATGTCTACTATAAGAAAACTAGGTTCAAGGGAAAAAAAAGGCCTCATCAACATTTGGAGTTGCAAGTTCATTCTAGGGTTTGGATTTTGTATGGTTTTAAACATCAGATATTCTCACACAAAGCACAGCATGTCTTTTCTGCTTATGTTCTTGTGTTCTCTCTTTTTTTTTTTTTTGTGAGCATTGCTAGAGAACTTCAAACAAGGACACTGTCCTTACAATAAGCACTAGAAACTCAGTTAACTTGGTAGGATAGTACATAGAAGGTGTGGAAGACCTTCTCAAGATGAGTAGGAGAGTTTTCAGATGGTGTGCTTGAAAGAGTCTCACTGTATTCTTGACCAGGACTTTAGTCTTTCTCCTTCTCTCACTGGGATTTTCTGTCCCAGTTAACCTGAGACAACAAAAGAGGGGCCTGAACAGAAAACCATCCACAGGAATATGAGAGACATCAAATAGCTTCATACCTCCCTGAAAGTAATAAAGCAGAAGTTTGGTGTGCAGTATTAGTGAGAAATATTTGTACAGTGCTTTGAAGTTAGGAAGCAGTATATAAATGCTAAGTATTATTAACTACATGAATCAGTCAACTTCAGAGAAATCTAACACTGTTAAAGATGGGAGAGCAGTCTCTTCCTTTCTTAATGATAACCAACTCCCAAAGTTATTCATAAAAAAAATACTTTTAAAAATAGATCAAATGATTTCCCCATCCCGTGATAATCCCTCTGATTGCCCCCATGTTTCAGTTCACTGTATCATCTGAGAGATCAAAGGATGTGTCTGAAGCTGGCAAACCAATCCCACAAAGAAGAAAACCTTCTGCTGTAGATAAACAAAATACAATTTCCAGATAACATCATGGTGCTGATCAAAATAGCTGCTTTTCCAATTAGATTTCAAAGAATTCTTAATTGTTATTGATTTAATCTGGAGATGTGCAGATTTTTCCAGTCAGGAACCTGTTTCACAGGGAGTTTATTACCCCGGGGATTTCAGTTACAGACAGGTTTTAGTAAGCAGCAACAGCCTGGCTGTCAGGCAGGTGACAATAAAAAGGGAATCTGTCCAGATACAGGAGACAGTGCTATTTGTGTTTCTGTTTCCTGCAATCATTTAGAGCACATAGCCTTATCCATTCTGAAATGGCAGCAGACCTCACATCTGCATAAAGGCACTTACTTTTAAATTGTAATAGGTAGAGGACTTAAATAAAAAACCCTATCTTATCTATCATCCTAGTTACAACTTCAGTCCTTCCTTCTGTTTTTAGACTTATTAATTCTAACCATGGGGGTCTGTCCTGAAACTTCTCCTTGCTATTTCCAGATTAGATGCCCATGTTCAGCATATATATATATTTATTTTTGTAGTTTGCTTTGGAAAAAAAAAAAAATAAACCATTCTATGAAGTCTGCTGGACTGCCATTTCAAAGGCAGGTAAAACAGCAGGGTGTGGGAAGAAAGGAGGGAAATGGGGAGTGCTGCTCCACAGACAGGTGACATTTTGGAACAGAAGAACATGAGATGGTTTCCTGTCAAGCAGCAGTAAGAGGAGGAAGAACGAAAAATAGCCCCCTGAATAAAATTGTTCTGTCCTAAGCAAATGACGGTGGAAGGATTTCTAATCCTTCAGTAAAGTGACAGTGGGGGATTTAATGCTGTCAGGTAGGTATGACAGTGATAGGAAGAGTGACTCAGGAAAGGTGAGTCAGAACCAGGTGCCATGGGGAAAATAAGTGCCCGACCCATGAGCAAGATCCATCGCTCGGTGCCTGCTTGCAAGGCAGCTGCAGCGCGGCTTGACGGCAAGGCACAGCAATCCATGCACCCCACAACCCCCACGGGTGGGACGGGGTGCTCTGTTAGGTGGGAAACTTGCTATCAAGAGGCGTGGAGAAAGGCCTGGGTGAGAGTCACTTGTAGCATGAGGGAAAAATATTAAGGCTGGTGCCACTGGGAGAAAAAATCGAGAAGAGCTTGAAGAAGCCTGGAAAGCAATAAATGATGTGGAGAGTGTTAAGAAACGTACCTCCCTGTATGTTTTAAAGCACTGCATTGGCCTCAGGACACCTGGGTTCCTCTCCGGCTGGATTTACTGCCAGCAGGCAGCACAGAGGCAAGAGGCTGATCAGTTAATCCTAAACCAAAAGACTGAAAGGGATATAAATCTCCATCGGGGCAGAGGCCAACCTTTAACTTCATGAGTTAGGAGAGTGTTAAGAAACGTACCTCCCTGTATGTTTTAAAGCACTGCATTGGCCTCAGGACACCTGGGTTCCTCTCCGGCTGGATTTACTGCCAGCAGGCAGCACAGAGGCAAGAGGCTGATCAGTTAATCCTAAACCAAAAGACTGAAAGGGATATAAATCTCCATCGGGGCAGAGGCCAACCTTTAACTTCATGAGTTATTTC
>NW_010232672.1:0-20648 GCF_000690775.1 Eurypyga helias | reverse complement strand
AGGAATGCATGTGCCTGGATGGCTATATACACTATCTACACGCTAAATTAGTACAAAAGTTGAATTTTAGGTATGGGGCTGATATGAAAAGCCTTGCAGTAAGAGAGAGTCCCATCACTAGGAGTTGGAAGGCACTGAAAAACCTATGGAAGACCCTTGCCCTTTGGGACTTCTGTTTCCAGTTTCTCAGAGGCTCTGAGAAACACCAGAACTTTTGGATCCCTGTGAGCAGAATCTATTTCTTGCAGACACCGTACATTTGGGCTGAACTTGTTGGGCTACCCACAACAGGCTGCTTCTCCAAAACCAAGGTTTCTAAACAACATTGTTAAACATCAGCTCTCTATTTGATGATGTAGAAAATAACTGACTCTGTAGCCAAAACAAGCTAAAAATAAATCTTCCAAAGTCAAGGTTACATTTAGGTTAAGTTTACCTTAATATCAAGAGCAATCATTTTTTTTCTCCATTGTCCTACAGGGAAATGGTGTTTCATTAATGAAAGACATTGTAAAGGACATTTCCATTAGATGACAACATTAGGGGGCAGTACTCAGCTAGCAACCAGTACTATCCATTCACCGAACAGCTGTGTTTATATGGGGTTGTTTGTAAAATTTATGTTTGAGTTTGTTTTAACCTTACTTTATTTCTACTGGAGAAACAATAGATCTTTTTCCATTGCAAGTCATCGAGTGCCACATTAAAATCCAGCAGGAGGCCTGAAACTTCCCATGCCCCTACTCTTCACAAATCTCTTATTTTATATGTGTATATTTTTTGTAAACAAAAAAACCTCTCCATGGTCTGAGACAATGTTTCTTCTCAGTGAGCAGCTGGAACTGCACTCTCCCATGCCCCTACTCTTCACAAATCTCTTATTTTATATGTGTATATTTTTTGTAAACAAAAAAACCTCTCCATGGTCTGAGACAATGTTTCTTCTCAGTGAGCAGCCAGAACTATATTGTATCCACCCAGGTTTTTATTCTGCTTTTCCCACGTGACTGCATGCCTGATTTTTTCACAGGAGAGTGGATGTCCCGTTTCTCAGTCCCCTGGACAGGTCAGGCACATCATGATCCATTCATAGCAGGCCAACAAAATCTACACAGCTATGTAGGGTGGACAACTTGGGCCTTCCCCTGTATCCCTTCAAAGTCTAGGTGCATTAAATACATTATTTCAAGCATCTCCTCCCTCCTTTTGGCTTTGCCTCATCCCAATCCATCCCTTTGTTTATGACTTAACCCTGTTCCTTTCTGAGACTGAGCTGGGCTTCAGCTTTTCCAAATCCTCCCACTAATCCAAGATTTTCTTTCCTTGGTTGTCTTATTCCTGCCAGAGAATCTTCTTTTGCGGCAACCAGGTTCCTGGGTATGGTACTGTGGGAGTGTTGCCTCGTCCTCCATGTGAAGCTCAATGCTCTGACTGAGTTCCTCTTAATTCTAGGTCATGGACATCAGCTGTCACAGCTGTATCTCAGCATCCCCAGCATTATTTTCTGTGGTATACCGAGCTTTCATGCTGTGGTTTTCCATGGGCATCCCACCCTAACAATCAGGAGTCTCAGCACAAATCAGATGCCCTGGCCTGCTGTCATCGGCTTCGCTGTTACTACACATCATCTCCTGGATCGATGCCCTCCTAAGAAATACAGCCTTTCTTGGCAGCATCTCTTACAGGCTGAATGCCAGGCTGTAACGCTCTCAGTCCTGCCACTGTATCATCCTTGCTTCTCCCTGGCCCTGTCCTGTATCTCTGGAAAATGGTCATAGGATCATAGAATGGTTTGGGTTGTAAGGGACCTTAAAGATCATCTAGTTTCAACCCCCCTGCCATGGACATTTTCATGGATGCATTCCATGTGCCCTTTCTTTTGATCCTGCTTGTTTCCTCCTGTATACCACCATCCTATCCTAAACTGAGATTCCTCATTCCTACCTGCCTCCCTGATACACTTTGAGCCAGTTCAAAAAAAATTTTTTATGAAAATGGGGAGAAAACCCCACCAAAACTGTTTTTGTTTGCCTCATGGTATGATGGCACGTTGTATCCATGATCCTTCGCTTGTCCATTTACACACATGAGCAGGAGTTTCCATTTACAGAGAGACTGAGGCTAAAAAGCTCCCCTCAAAAACAGGTGTGGAAATAGGAGCAATTCTCCAAACACCCTGTCCAGTCCATATACACTCCAGTTTGGAGCTGGCCACTTTAATTAATAGCTGTGCAATTTGCAGTCACTGATGACAACTACTTCCTCACACAGTGTGTAATCCGCTTACATCTGTCACAGGAGGTCAGAGAGTTAGACAACATTTTAAATACAACTCAATAAAGCTGCCAGCCCCAAACCAGCTGTGGTTATGCTAAAGTTGCCCCAAGCCTCTGGATGTGAGCATAGCAACAACGGGCTGAGGAAGAGTGATCCTCGACCCCTCGACCAACCTCGATGCTGCAGCATCGCCTTCTGCAGGAGCCGTTTAGTGTTGTGGGAAGGACATCAGGCATGATGGACTGAAGCTGGAAGACTTTACAGCAAATTCCATCCCCCAAATGCTTCCTCAGCTCGTTGCCTCTCTGCGACCGTGGCAGGTACATTGATCTAGCTGACAGACTGAGGTCCTATAGCTCAGTTTTATATAGATGAACTGTAATTTTAGTAATAGGATGTTTAAATAATATTGTGTCACTTTTACATCTCACCTCCCCTTCCTTTGAATGAAAGTGTCTGTCTGCTTTTGACGGGTGGAGATTTTTTTTTTTCTCCTCCTTTTCCTCACAAAGACTTTGCCTGAAGGACATCAGGAGTCATAATAATGGTTGATGCTTTCATGAGATCCTTACAGATTACGGCTAAATGGAACGGTGCTGTAATGTGATTACCTCCCCACTCTTACTCCTGCTGTGCCATGTAATGGTATGGCGGAGCTCTCCACTGGGATTAAAGCCAGTCAGACTGAAAATTGACTTGCCTTGGGGGCCATCAAGCAAATTTAAATGGCTACTTCAAGATTCTGCCTGCCAGTGAGCCATTTCTTCAGTGGATTAACAAAATGAATGAAATATGGAGACGGGAAGGCAGTAAAACCTGTGCCATTAGGCATACATGCTCACTCTCTCCCCTTCTTTCTGATTTTGCTCTACAAATTCTAGTTCTTGTATTTTCTCTCTGTGTTCTGCTCTGTGCCAGAAATCAGAAGGGAGCTCAGCACAGAAAAAAAGCTGTGACCTTGCCTTCACTTGGCTTCAGGTGGGCTGGGGAGGGGCAGGAGGAGGACTTGCCCTTCTCTTCCATGCATTTCTCCTGAGGCTCTTCTAGAGAAGATTCAGAATATATAAATTCTTTTCTGCTCAGAGTCACCCTCGGGTGTAATTCTCCCTGCGAGGCTAAAGCTGAGTGTTGGGAAGGAGTGATTGTCCCCTATTGCTCTTGTGATCAGGCTCTTCTCTGCTGTCACAGCCACAGGGAACATCTGCTCTCTTCCTCATGTGCTTACACCGCATCGGGACAGGGGTTCGATTCCCTTTGCTCTGTAACCTCCTGGTTGTCATAAGAATATAAAAGTCTCAACTGTATGAGGACAGTCTGGATAGAAACAAGATCTCTGCCTCTACAAACATCCATTTGAGGTGAAGGCTTGTCACAGCAGATTCTCACCAGTTGTCTTGCACTGGGAACAATGGCTGTGTCTGAGGAGGATTTGCATCTACTCCCTTGTCATCCAGTGCCCTTCAGTAGCTCCAGTTCTACTTAAATTCCTTGGCTTTTCAGATTATGTGAATAGGATTTAAGTACGTTTAGATACTGCCATGAATAGAAATGTTTTCCCATCTCAGACTCCAAGAATGCTGAGATAGGACTAGTGTATTCTTAGCCTATTTACAGAAAGACAATAATGAGATGTGAATTTGAATACCGCAGTTACACCACAACTTTCCTTGGCAGCTAAGCCTAGTCTTTTTTTTCAGCTATTTTCTTAATATTCAGTCTAAAAATTTCCCTGATGCAGCTGAAGTTTAATTACTTCTTTCTCTATCATTGCTGACTAATGATAATAATTGCTTCCTGTCCTCTGGTGCAACATTCTTTTCTTTATCTGCAGACAGTTATTGTGTCTCCCCTTGGTATTATTTCCTCTACTCTGAAATTGCCCAGAAGCACAGTCCCATTTCTTGTCTGGCTGCTAAATAAAACCCAGAAATATTGCAGTGAGTGTGAAACCTGGGTGGTGGCGAGGGACAGGCAGGTGGGATGACCCAGGAAAGCAGCATTGGCAGAGAGTTTTGCTCTGCAGTAGGTCGCTTTGACAGCTCGTTGACAGCTAACACAAAAGGAACTGATGGTCTCAGCTCGGGTACTAATGGACTGAACTCTACATTACAGGTACTGGTAGTTACAGGTAGTTTTGTAACAGAACTTAGGGCCTGAGTGGCTATGGAGATTGACACACCATTTTTCCTCTAGAAAGACTCTTTCCAAAGATGGAAAGAAGCAGCTGCTTGTTCCATTTTTAGAGATGCGAAGTCAGAGACATGCAGTGAGTTGCCTGAGGTCACAGAGTCATGAGGAAGAAAAATGTCTAAGTCCCAAGTCCCAGGCAGAATCCCTAAATCATGTTGTTTAAGTATTCACAATTTCCTTCAGCATAATAAAACTCTAATTATCTTCAGAGGTGCAGAATGAGGACTCCAAGGCTTAGACAAGACTACTCACATGATTAAAGCTCCAAGTGTAATTTTAAGCATTTTGCTGGCTTGGGGTCTTCTTCTTTCAGATGAATCTGCAGTCAAAATCAGCATTGACAGAGAAACTCAGCCAGTGTGTTATGCTTCTGTCACTGATTAGACTATACACACTCTATTTTTTCACAAGTCATTTTTGTGAACCAACTTTTCCTCAAATACAGAGTATTTTTTCTGCTTCAGGGAAAAAAAAAAAAAATACAGCTCCGTGAGTAGAAAGAGATAATTTTTGGTGTCTACTAATAGTGTGCATAGGACTTCTTTAAAATATCTGTAAATAGGTCTTCATTTAGTTAGCAAGGTTGGCTACAAATAAAATTCCTTAAAGGTTCTTTCAAACATAGTATCTTAATTTTTACCAAGAAGATGCGCCTGAAATTTTGATGCCTCTCAAGGAGAATTCTCCATTCTGTTGACTAATATAGAAATACCTTCCAAATCCCGTCTCCAGACACCAAAGACCTTTGGGAAAGAAATGTGAAAACTCGGATCATTTGGGAAAGGTGGATGTTATCTCATTGCTCAAAGTAAAGGTAGCATGGTTCACTGAATAAAACACTGAACTGAGACTGTGGAGTTCCTCTGGTTGACTTGCTGTGCTCACCTTTCTCCTGCTGTGTACGTAGGTTAAGATTTCACAGAAGCACAGACGTTTTCTGAGTAAGCATTTCTATGTCATATAATACAACATTGTTCCTAATGTTAACAGAAACTTCTGCATGCACTAAAAATAAAATGACATAAAACAACTAAAAGAATAAACCGAGAATCTCTTAATGATTTGTTTATAATTTTTCTGCCACTGACAACATTTGTATTGTAGGTAAATATCTGATAAAGACAGACCCTGTCCAAAACAACTAAGATACTAATTTGAGAACTGCCAGAAAGTGAAAATACATAAAGTAGCTGTACTGGGTCTGGCTGGGATGGCATTAAATTTCCTTATAGAAGCCCTTATGGTCCTGAGTTTTGGATTTGTGACTAAAACAATTTTGAAAACATACCAATCTTTTAGTTATTGGTGAGCAGTTCTTATAGAGTCAAGGCCTTATACGCTCCTCACACCATCCCATCACTGAGTAGGCTGGGGGTACACAAGAAGCTGGGGGGGACACAGCTGGGACACCTGACCCCAACTGACCAGAGAGATATCCCATATCATATGATGTCATGCTCAGAATCCCAGAATCCCAGAATCATTAAGGTTGGAAAAGACTTGTACGATCATCTAGTCCAACCATCAACCATACCCACTAGACCATGTCTTCAAGCACCATGTCTACATGTTCCTTGAACACCCCCAGGGATGGTGACTCCACCATTTCCCTGGGCAGCCTGTTCCAATGCCTGACCAGTCTCTCACTGAAGAAGTTTTTCCTAATATCTAATCTAAACCTCTCCTGACGCAACTTGAGGCTGTTTCCTGTTGTCTTATCATCAGTTACCTGGGACAACAGACCAACACCTGTCTCCCCACAACCTCCTTTCAGGTAGCTGTAGAGAGCGATCAGGTCTCCCCTCAGCCTCCTCTTCTTTAGGCTAAACACCACGAGCCCCATCAGCCACTCCTCATAAGACTTGTGCTACAGTCCCTTCACCAGCTTTGTCACCCTTCTCTGGACACGCTCCAGCATCTCTATGTCCTTCTTGTAGTGAGGGGCCCAAAAGTGAACACAGTACTCGAGGTGCAGCCTCAGCAGTGCCCAGTAAAGAGGAACAATCACTTCCCTACTCCTGCTGACCACACTGTTCCTGATAAAGACCAGGATGCAGTTAACCTTGTTGGATGCCTGGGCACACTGCTGTCTCATATTCAGCCGGCCGTCAACCAACAACCCCAGGTCCTTTTCTGCCTGACAGCTTTCCAGCCACTCATCCCAAGCCTGTAGCATTGCAGGGGGTTGTTGTGACCTAAATGCAGGATCCGGCACTTGGCCTTCTTGAACCTCATACAATTGACCTCAGCAGATCAATCCAGCCTGTCCAGGTCCCTCTGCAGGGCTCTCCTACCCTCAGCATATAAAGTTGGGGAAGAAGAAGGATGGGGGTGACGTTTAGAGTGATGACATCTGTCTTCCCAAGTAACCGTTATGTGTGATGGAGCCCTGCTTTCCTGGGTATGGCTGAACACCCTCCTGCCAATATGGGAAGTTATGAAAGAATTCCTCATTTCACTTTGCTTGCACACGTTTGCTTTGCGTCACTTATCAAACTGTCTGTAAATAAGGAATACGTTCATTATTTCCCATCTGCCCCTGAGTTTTTAGATTTTGCTCTTCAGATTCTCTCCTAACCTTTTTTCTGCTGAAGGGCAAATGAGTGAGCGACAGGGTGGGTGCTTAGCTGCTGGTTAGGGTCGACTCATTACAGTACAAAACATCAGATATCCAGCCAGTTAACCACTGTCAAATGTTTGCCTCATGGCAAATAACTTCAACCACCACTCAATGACCGGCGTCATCTCTCATATTTTGGCTCAAGATGATGCAGCTCCTGTGGATGTTCACCAGGGTAAGAGCAGAAGGTTGTAAGAATAACAGGGCTATCCCTGTGATTTGGCACAGCAACCATGAAGGGCAATTGATTGGTGAACCAGAGTGCAGTTTTGTCTGCATAGGATAGGGTAGGAGAAAGGAACAGACAAAAGAAAATCAGTTTCTGCTCAATGCACAAATCCAAGACATTTTCTCACCTACCAGCAGGTAAGTCACAGCTCGTTATTGCTGTGAGGATAGAGGTGGCTGCACAAATGAATGGGTGAGACAGCAATAGCTTACTCGGCTAAAATGATGAAGTCACTGCCTTTGGGAAGAGAAAGTCTCTCTAGCAGGTGTCCTTGCCTGCATTGTGAATAAAAGAAAACAAACAAACAAACAAACCAACAAATAGAAAGGTTTCTTCATGTGACCAATGGCAGTACCTTTCAGCCAAGGTTAATTGACCTCCATCTTTTGTATTATGTAAAAAAGATACATATTTTGATTTTTTTCAGTTTAGTCCTTTATGTCCATTTTGCAAGTTTATCTTCCCTGCTTCTCTAAAGGCAAACCAAAGGATCATCAGCCCCAGGAGACTGGAGATGGTGACCTTGAAAATACTGAGATGACGACCTTGAAAATACTGAGATGGCTTGGCTAAGCATGTAAATGCAATGAGGCAGCACTAATTCTTGTGCAGGTGTCTGGGAGGTGGTGGGGGGTGTGGGGGGGGGTTGTGCAGGGAAGAAGGAGAGCATTTTAATGACATTGTGTGTTTGGCTGAGTGATGATGGTGGACACCTCCACTTCCATAGCACTGTGCTGTCCCTCTGCGTGTCAGTGCTGTCACCTGGCTCTAATCTGTGAGGAGTGGCCAACTGCAGTCTTGCTTCATCTAACTCTTGTGTTCATAGCAATTTTGGAGATAAGAGGTAATTTTAAAAAACACACTGACAAATTTCCTCCCACGAAATGAGACCCACTGCTTTGAGTAGCCTCTTACCAGGCATGCCTCTCCATGCTTCAAGCTGTATCATTTTATGCTGCTGTTGTTAAAACAATCCAACATGGATGTCTGACCATCTGAGGTTGTACCCCTATACAGATCTTTTTAATTATATCTGTATGAACCCCAGTATAGGTGTCTGTTCTCATTGAAATATGTCTTATTTCAGTGTAGCTTGCACCTGTTCCTTGCTGACTTAAATGAAAATGTGGCAACAGGACAAGGGATAATGGTTTTAAAGTAAAAGGGGGTAGATTTAGACTAGATACAAGGAAGAAATTTTTTACAGTGAGCGTGGTGAAACACAAACAGGTTGCCCAGAGAGATAGTAGATGCTCCATCCCTGGAAAGGTCAGGTTGCACGGGACTCTGAGCAACCTGATCCAGTGGAAGATGTCCCTGGTTGCTGCAGGGGGAGTTGGACTAGATGACCTTTAAATGTTCCTTCCAAACCAAACAAATCTATGATTCTAGGAAAATAAACTCTTTCTTAAACCACAAACCCACTGCTCATTATTTTATAGTTCACTTCATAAAGACACTTGTCTCAAATTAAAAATCACAGAATCATTTAGGTTGGAAAACACCTTTAGGATCATCGTGTCCAACCATTAACCCATCACTGCCAAGGCCACCACTAAACCATGTCCCTGAACACCTCGTCCACATATCTCTAAAATACCTTCTGGGATGGTGAATTCACATCTTCCCTGGGCAGCCCACTGCAATGCCTGACAATCTTTTCCATAAGGAAATTTTTCCTGATTAATTTTCCAATCTAAACCTCCTGTGACACAACTTGAGGCCATTTCCTCTTGTCCATCGCTTGTTGCTTGGGGGAAGAGACCGACCCTTACCTTGTTACAGAAAAATTCTTGCTCTTTCCCAGGCTGCCAACCCCAACATGTACAAAGGGGTTGAATTTAGGAATTATAAATTTATTTTATGGTTATGATGATAAAAAAAAAGGAAATCTTTTCAAGTAATCCAGTTAATGGAAAGCATAGTTGAACTCTAGCCAGTGCTTTTCTGAAAGCAATTCAGTAAGTTTGTGTTTAACCCACTTCTGAAATCTAAGTCAAGTCCAAAGATAACTGTTAAAATTTGTCTTCAACATGCCTTCTTCTATCCTATTGCTGTCTACATGTACACAAACCTGGTGTTTATGCTTGACTCCATAAGTGACTTCTTTTCTCTACACCTGCTCAGGGTCCAGCAAAGGCACAGATGCAATCTCATCTGTTCACAAGATTATAGTAGAAAGGCTTCTTACTCCAACTGCTCTCTCTTTCCTTTTTCTGCTCCTGGGCTTGATTGATATTCAGAGGGTGGAATAACCCTGGAAATCTGTTTAGGAGCAAATCACAAGTAATATTGTAGAAGATCATCTATCACTCTGCACATATTATATTTTTATCTCTTAAAATTACTGTTTTCTGTCTGCATCGCATGAAACATGAAAGTTTTGATGATATGAATTCACAAAAGTGATTCTCAGATTTAACTTCCACTGTTTGGAGATACTGAGGTAAAGCAAAATAAAAATCAGTTTTTACTTTACATACTATTTGTGTTGACACAATAATCTCGGGTTATTTTCTTCACTCCTGTGGCACTTGATGGACAGATTTGGATGCCTTTCCCAAACTAAACTCAGAAAAAGAATGCCAAAGAATGGTACTTCACAGTCTACAGCTGGCTGGGAGGAGTTTCTGCATCATCTCTGAATGTTATCTACAAGCGCGTCAGTGTTGAGCTTGCGTCAGCCAGTGACTGCACTAGCTGAGAGTGGAGGAGAGGTGAGTGTTCAGCCTTCCTTGCATGGGGAAGGACATTCTTGTGATCCAGAGTAAGAGTATCAGAGAGGTCTAATAGTGGGCAAACTAATTCACAAGGAACATACTTAGGCTTCCAGTCCCCAGGTTGTCTTTTCCTCTACTGCTAAGTATAGAGGGTGGAAAGCTCTGTGTGTCTTTGTCTTAAGAAAATACTAAAACTGGGCATGGAGTGATACACTGCCCCACTTGGCCTTTAGTCTGATAAGTAGTCTATACCAAAACGGTGGCCATGCAATGAGATGTTTAGAGAGTCATTGACATATCAGTCATAACTCTCTAAATGTGACAGCCGTCATTTTTTTTGGTGGTGTTGTGTGCAGAGGTAGATTCTTCCTTGGAGGTCTTCCTGGCAAGCATTTAGTCTAAGATAACCACTCTAAGCTTCAAGACAAAAGGGACAAGGTAGAGATGACACTGGAGTAGAATTAAGAAAGTGAGGCTTGATGATAGTGTGTTAAAGAGGTGGAATATCCTGGGGTATCTTCAAGTGAGCTGTTTGGACACAGCATTCTGATTAAGACCTGTTAAAAGAAGATGCTTCCAATTAATTGCATACAGTTAACTTAGTTGTCCGTACTGAATCCCTCCACTGCTGTCTGTGTGTAATACAGCCTTCCTTTAGAGAAACTCAAATTACTTTCCAAATAGTTTGCCTGATTTCAGATGAAAATTGTATTTCAGACAATAGCACAGCAGCATCTCTAGGATGAGAGTTGTTCTCTTCTATGTAGAAAATTAATGGCTTGTTTTGTTCAAACAGTCTGTGTCTTCTCCCCATGCTGGTAATCTATTCTGAGTTATATTTAATGGTAAAAAAGCTGCAGCAGCTGAAGCCAGGCTCAAGGTGAACTACCTTCCCATTTAGAAAACAGAACAGCTGTCTTTCAATTGAGATACGAAGTGAGAGGCCCTGACCAGTGGTGGTTGGTGAAGACTTGCTCGCAGGGCTACCTGGGAAAACAATGGTCCATCGCCTTGCCTTTGTCCTGAAATTCCCATCGCAAATTCAAACTGGGAAAGTTTTTTGCTTCTTTTCCAGTGTTTTTGTGTACTGTTGGTAGCCTTGTTAAAACAGCTGCTGTCTGTTGCAAAGGCAACTGAATTTTGATGGTGGATGGAGATGAGCCTAGAATGAGAAAATGTAGAAAGGCAGTGCTGTCAGAAATGGAGTACAGTGTCATTGTTTTACCATATGTCAGAAACGTTAAGTTTGGTACCAAAATCTTCCAGCTGGAAAAATCAGGCAGACAGAGGAGCTGTTCTAGGGAAAAGATGGATCTCCAGGAGAGGACATTTTTTCTAGTTTCAGATGAAAACTAAGTTTGCTAGATTTGGCAATATCATACATCCTATTACCCAGACCATTTAGAAAATTGAGGAAGGCAAGAATCATATGGTCTTCTGAGGTATCCTATCTAAAAAAATAAAAAAAGTGCCTATCAAAGCTAGATTTCCAAAAGAGCTCCTATTTAACTATTTCAGTAAGTGGGTAGATTTCCAGGGAAGTTTCAGCTCCCCAGGAGCCGAACACCATTGAAGATGCATGTTGAGCACCCTTGAAAACTGGTACTAAATATGAACTATGTATTGTAAAAATATTGTATTACTGGGAAAGCCAAGTAACTCAGTGAATACAGAGCTGAAGGGTTTTTGATTCTCCTTGTGCACAAGGCTATTCATTCCTCCCTGAGGAAAGGGAGGGACTAACTGTGAACTTAACCGTCTCTGAGGTACTTGAGATAATTGTGGTACAACTGGTTTGATTTGGAAATGGAATTAGAGTGTTTCTTTTTGCTCTTCTAATTAATCAGGGTTGAATGTCTATATTTTCAGCTCCTTCAATTAGTTCTCTACAGATCAGCCCCCACCCAATCTATTAAATTCTGGGATTTGCGTTGGGAGTGAAAGCGCTCTACAGATGCAAAGCTCTCAGCTAAATTACTTCTCTCAAAAGTTACATTTCAGGAGTTGAGGAAAACAAAATGCAAAAGTTGCCAGAGTTTGATTATTGCAGTCCAACTGTTCCCTTCCTCTCTTCAAATCAAACCATGCAAGGAGTCAGGCAAGCCATACACTGTCTTGCGGTGTTTCTGTTTGATGTTCAAGTTTGTTTTTTTTTTTTTTATTTTCCCTTGCTCTGCAACAAGGAAGACCGAAGGGAGTCTACAGAAGAGTTTTAAATAGCCAAAGCCTAATGAGTGTAAAATTAAAAAAAAAAAAAGGAAAAACAACAAAAAGAAACCTAAACAAAAGCCTCCAAACCTTTATCCCAGCTGTTAAAGTAGTAAAATATGCAATTCTAAGACAGTGTAAACTATGTGCAAGCCAAATGCAGAGAAGTTCTAAAGAAGTCTGTGGAATAAAGCTGCAGAAAAAACAGACACAGTGGAGATAGAGTCCTTGGGAAGTTGGAAGGGACTTAAACATGCCCAGTCCAGTCACAGCTATGGAAACACGGTTGAATACAAGGCTGTTGGCATCTTCACCTGCATCTGTACAGCAACAATTTTTGCTCCATGCAGTTCAGGTCTGGATGGCTGGTCTCCCCACAGACTGCTCTCAACGTGTAGCAGGTTGACTCACATGATTTTTAGTGGCAGTATTATTCTTCAAGTCTCTCCTTTCTCCCTCCTTTTCTCTTTAGGTGAAATTTTTGCATCATTTAAGTGAAGAATTCAAAACTAATTATATCTCTGACAAATCAGCCTCCCTAGCTATGAAGTGTGAGCTGGGAAGACAGGAGCAGGTTAGTCAATTGTTAAAGCTATTATTGCCCATTTTGACCAGCTTTTTCTGGTGCAGGACTATTGTCTAAAGTACCTAGGAGCATTTTTCCTCTTATGTATATACTTAGTACCACCAGTAAGAGGTGGTATTTATAGGAGTGGATGAGTCTTTCCAGTCTCCAGGCAATACTTCATTATGACCTTGGAACAAAAGTTTACGAACTCTCTGACTCACAGCCTTCACTTTCAAGTTCAGAAAGCCACTTTCACTGGCATTTTGAAAATTGTGACTCAAGTTTTGCAGTTGTTTCATTAGGAGAGCTTACTGTCATGCTTTCAGAAAGTCTTTCGTAAGCTAGAGGGGTTTGAAGACAAATGGGTGTATTTTCATAAAGCCTCAGAGTTAAGAGAGAACAGGGTTTGACCAGTGAGAGGATGCTGGAGACTACATCTTTTATCATGTCCTGCTTGCCAAAGTCCATGTTCCCTATACATCCCAATGCTGTAGTTTCCTGAGGATGTTGTGACACAGAAAACTCTTCTAGCACTGGCACATCAAGCAAATTGCAAGGCCTCTATAGGACTGAGGGAAGATTTCTGCTTGTCAGTGCAGATATGATAAGGCTTCTGATCTGATGCAACTCAAAGTGAGTACACTCAGATCAGTGTATAACACATACTGGCTAAGCAGAAAAGATTCATCAAATACTCATATGTGCAAAACATTTATGTAGGAACTGCCACAGATCTGAGGAACCTGATGCTGGCCCTGTTTGTAGTTCAACAGTTATGATATGGGTTGTTGAAAGGCATGAAAGGAGACGAAAGAAAGGAAAATGGACACACTTTTTACTTTTGCCATCCTTGGAAACTATTCTGCAATGGGAAAATACACAAACAGTCCAACACAAACAGTTACGTATTAATGGAGGCACTTTGCAGTCATCATTCACTTGACACTTCTGGCTGCTCTGAGGAGGATTTTGTAGTTTCCTATGTTCAGTTACCATGGAAGAGTCTAGAAACTGGGGAGCAGGCTTGACAGCTTCCTGGGATTTTTATTTTAGTGTGTTTATTTTTCAAGGAAGTTTTTTAAATAGATTGCACAAACAGCTTTTCATTAAGGGTGCTTGACTGTAGCCCTGAGCCATAATGGATGTTCAAAGAATTGAACGAGTTTCCCTGCGCATCTGTGAGCTGCAAGGGAGGCGTGTGTAGGCTTTCATGCTGAAGCCTTCGATTAAAGCAAACTCTACGCAAAGAGAAAATGTAGCCTCCTTTTGTGAAGAGCAATTCCATGCACTGTTAGGTAAATTGCTAGGTGTGCGCTTATTACTGGGACAGAGATGTCAAGGGAAGGGGCACATAACACTGCTGCAGAAGTGAAGGAGCTTCCTGAAGGTTAGCAGCCAACAAAAGATGTTACAAATGTCAGATATGTTTGTGAAGTTCCTGTTGGTCATCCAGAGCCTTAATGAAGGTGTTGTTCTCTCACCTGTGTTCCTGCCCCTCTTTGCCGCATTTAGAGAGTAGAAGTGGGGTGAAAGGAATTGATGCACCACAATTGAGAGTAAGGAAAACTTTGCTGGTGAAGTCCCAGCAGGACATAATTATAAAGGTGATCCCTCCAAGGCTCTTGTTATCATGTTCAGGTCAGGAGGATGTGCATGGAATGCAGAAGGACATTGCTTTCATATCTGATCTGTCTCATAGGTCTTTGTGAGCTATAGAAACTGCTTAAATACCATTCTCTGATGCTGCAAGAACTGCTCTGCCCCTCTTAGGGAGATGTAAATCTAAAGTGAATGGCTAGAATCTCTTTTCAGGAGAAACCTCCACCTTTTTCCACTTGAAATCAGAGAAAAGAGACAGCAAATATAGGCCCACATGTGACAGAACAGGGAAAGAAAGACAGAGGGAGATAAGTGGGACCTTAGGTAATTTCCTTATTTTAAATCAGGACAGCTACTAATTGTACGGTCCTTATCTCACCCTTCTGCTTCAGAACATCAAGCAATTCCTGCCAGGTTGATGATACAGAGGGTGCCAGGATAAGGTGATGGCTGGGGAGGCACCAGATTTGGGAAGGCACCAGGGTCCCAAGAGAAGAATAAAAGTAAGTGTGAGAAGGACAAGAACTGCGGCATTGGTTTTCTTGATCCCCTAATCTTCATTAGATTCTGAAGAGGAATCAGTAGGTGAAAGCTCTGTGACCTACAGTGAGAGCAGAGGCCATAGGCCTCACCCAGCCTTTGTCTCTCCATAAATCCAAAGGGAATTGGTTGGTGCTGAGGGCAGAGTCCAAGCTTTGTTTTGATCATGTAGATTGCTACTCCATGTCCTACAAAACTGTAGCACTACTGCTACTTAGCTAATTGTTGAGGGCAGCGGAAAAGGGTTTGTGGTGAAACCAAATGGCTCATTCAGTTGGCATGAGTAAAAAGTGTTTCTATAAATGCCATTTTTATATCATCTTCACAGCCTTTGTAACAAGGGTCTTGATAGCATTTTGTTTGGTTTTTATAGGCAATTTACATGTCCTCCCCTCTCCTGAAATTCATCAAGGCACTGTGTGCATGCTGATAAACCATTCCTCCAACAAGATATTCCTAAGAACATTTTTTCTTGCAGAACCCACAGCAAGAAACAAGACAGGTGATAACTGGAAAATGAGTTTTGTTGCCTAATTTCTGCATTTTCTCACAGCTAAAAAGCATATTTGTAAATAAGACCTGTGTGATTCTGTTCATTTGGGCAGCTGTTCAGGAGGGATTTTCCCCTCAAAAATACCCCACCGGCTTCTCTATCTTTTTAATTACTTGCTGGAATGATTTTCCTTTGAGGCTGACACAGTGAATTTGGAAAAGGGTTATGATCACCAAACAAAGGCAGAAGCTCTAATGAAGGAATAGAGGTGAGAAGAAAATAATAATTTCAATTTTTTTTTCCTTAGGAATGGCCTGAAAACAGCCACTAAGCTGGGGTTTGGTCTCCTCTCTCTCAAAGTATTGTGACAGCACAAGGACCTCAGCACATGAGAAAGTTCCTGCCCCACAACACTAACTAAATGCATGTGTGTGTGAAAGATTTGATCTGCCAGATTTGGTACACTTTCCCTGTTCTTTTCCCTGAGGAACACTAGCTTGCTGACATTATAAACAAGCAGACACTACATGTGTACGAAGCAGAGAAGAAATGAAAACAGGATGTTAAAAAGTATTGTGTTGTAATGAGACTTTTCTGCTTTACAATGGTATTAACAGTGTGTTCCTGGGCCTGACTTTTAAGTAGGAATGAAGCACTTTATCTTGGATTGGTTAATATTGTTTAGAATGACTGCATGATATTTTAGTTCTCTGAAATTTCTGAAGTTGCCATATCTGACAGTATATCATGTGAATGTGATGCATAACTGTCTTTCTGAAAATTCTTTAGTGGTAGTTTATAGCATTACCTGTTCTGACCCATGATTACCTGGACAGATAAGACACAGAATTTTTATTTCTTTCCCCACCATCTTCCTCCAAAAAGCTACTAAAAAAAATTAAGTTTCTGGGAAGGAACCAGCTCATTAGATTAGATAAAAAGTAATCAATTGTTTTTACATCTCTTATATGGTTCAGAAAATTCTTTTAAACATGAAATGACATTACTTTATCTATGGCATCATTCCAGATTTCATTTTGTCATAAATGAAGCCAAATATGGGGAAGAATACTCCAAATTAAAGCTTTTGTTTCCCCAAACTTTGGGTGGACTCTGGGTGAGAAGGTTTCACTGTACAGCATATAGAATCATAGAATTGTTTTGGTTGGAAAAGACCTTTAAAATTATTGGGTTCATCCATCAACCTGAGACTGCCAAGTCCTCCCTAAACCATGTCCCTAAGCACTATATCAACTTGTCTCTTAAATACCTCTAGTGATGGTTCCTCCACCACTTCCCTGGGCAGCCTATTCCAATGCCTGACCACCCTAAGGGTGAAGAATTTTTTCCTAATACCCACACAGGCAGGTGGGAGTTAGTTCTGGAAGAGTTTCAAAAGGCTTGGGCTGAAGCTCACTCTGGGATCGAGGCTTTGTAGTTGTGTTGGTGGCAAAACTCTTAGTGAGGCCAGTTATCTTAGGTACAACACTGAGCTAACACAGTTTGTGGATCAGAGCTGGCTTGTGGATGGTTGGTTCATATCACAGACGATGCTTCTTTCTTCTCTCCTACACTGTAATTGTCCCTACCAAACCAGGGGTTGGTCCCTCCTAATAGGAAGCACAAAATCTTATTGCCTTTCCAGAATAAAAATATGTGCTTTAAGGGAGACTTGGAGGCTGCAAGATACCTCCTCTGTTGGTCTGTTCTAAAGCTTGCCTGACATGGGAAGGGCTGTATGTTCACACAGTGGGTGCACTGCAAAATGCAGGCTGTTTGTGCTGAGGTCAGGGGATCAAGTGGCAATGAAGCTGCCTCACGTTCCTACCCAGCAGATGGGAAGGCTGCAGTTCCCACGTTTAGCAGATCCCTGCCGATACACTATGTTTATGCAGTTACTTCCACTCATGTTCAATCTGCAAAATAAGATCCATTCAAAACAGAATTTGTTGTTGTTGCACCATTCTGAAAAGACCAGATCCAGGGACTCAAAGTTTCTACCATATCATCAGCCTTTGTGCTTCAGCCACCTTCTAAATCTACAGTATTCAGAGGGCTCAGGACTTAAATGTGTTGGTACACATAACTCACTGGTGAATGTTGTTGAAGGGCACAAGTCACACATAAATTGGTAAGACCCAACATGTCAATGGTGTTATCCAAAAGGGGGATCTTTACAACCTGCCTCTGGAGCAGAGCAACGCAGGCTTGCTCTCGAGTGCACTGGCATTTCACTAAGGCTCCAGATTGTAACACAGTGCTTCACACTGATATGAAGAAGGTTCCAAAGTCATTGCAGAAAGTAAAAATGAGGCGTAGTGCAACTTTCTCTCTAAGGCCAGAACATCCTGTGTCAGACTTGATGACTAGTGCATCACATGCTGTGAAGGAGTGGAGTCATCAGGTGTTGCCGTTAACTGCCTCCCTGTGCCATATGCACTTGCTGCAGAATTTCATTTGAGATAAATGAATTCATCAGAGGCTTGATTAATTGCTTATAGTTGGCAAAGATGCCTTTTATTTTCCTTGGATGGTACAGCCGTTTGTTTCTAATACCATTGCTTGAATCTCTGAGCTATGCTAGCTTTCTCCTTCAAGGAAGGGGAGTAGGAAAAATCTCATAGTTCCTGGGCCAATAGCTTTAATGAAAGAAATATTTTCATGCCAAGCATCTCATGCTGCTATTTTATTGCCCTGTGTGATATCCTTACACATTCCCAGGGCTCAGCAGCATTTCCAGGCTTTGGTCTGTTCCTCATCATGATTATTCCTACTCTAACTCTTACATAAGCCTGTCACTCCAGGCCCCCCATCCCATGGTAGCTGTTCCTTCCTTCTTTTCTATAGATCTTCCCATACTCCGAGGCTCATCAAACACATTTCCAAACTTCCACCCGCTTCTGAGCTGCATGCCAGCAATTCTACAGATCATTCCTCTTTCCTGCTTGGCTTTGCTGTTGCCTACAATCAGGTGTGCTCTCTAGGAAAAGAGAGAAGAGGGGCAGGATGGGACTTTGTAGAAAACCTTGCTTACCCTTGCAGTTTGAGGTATTTGGCAGCATCTTTTTTGCTAACCTGAGCCGTGGCAGCAAGAGCAGAACACCTTTGTGCAGTCACCTGTTTTGTCTGTGCCTTGAATAAAACCTGGTTTAATACCACTCTGTGGGCATCTTGGACTTTGATTTAACAAGTAATCGGAAGTGTGTGCTCACTGTGACACACAGCGGGGGACAGAGCTGTCAACTTCATTTTGCTGTTAGGAATTGAGGTGCAATCCAGCAACACTAAGATCACCACTCTCTTCCCCTGGAATTGAAGTAACATCCCTCCCATGCAGAACAAACTGCTTTTCATATTTCCTAGAGCCAGGAGCTGGAGGCATGAAATCACAGGCACCACCGTATTGAATTTACATGTTACACCGGAATCCATGTACCCTGGGATCTGCACCACTGTATCAAACACTGAAGTCTGAGATTAAGGCCTGAACTTTATGTCATAACACCATGGACTGCATCTGAATGCTCAGGATGCACCTTGCACACTGCTGATAAAGGCCACCTTGCCCCGAATGGGGCCACAGCCAGGTACGCTGGAGGGACTGGCACTGTAACAGCGAGATGCTCGATCTCATTCCTATGCAGTCTGTGTACAGCAGTCTCTTTCATCCTCGCCCTTAACTTCTGTTTGCTCAATGAAAGCAACACGTAGGCAAATAACATTTTGCATTTTAAAAGGGTTTTAATTTGTAGCTGTTTTCAAAGTACACACCAAGGCTAATGAATAGTTACTCCATTTTCTAGGATACACAGGAGCAACTGACTAAAATTAGCATTAATTAGCTGGATTACAGTAGCACTGAGAGGCTTCAAGTGAGTTTGGGGTCTTGCTGCAGTAGGTTTAGGACGAGCACGCTGTGTGAAGCTGGTACAGGTTGCTGTAGTTGCCATTATAACTTAATGGAGAGGCGGTCCAGGAGTGACTTCCTTCTTGAGTGCTACCGCCGAAGTTACAGACGTGGTGGGAAGCTGTAGTGAGCAGTGGATCCTCATTGTTCCTGAGTTCACGTTGCTTCCCATTTGAATGTTAGTACAATCCCATCTTTCATTAATTCATTTGTTTTCACTTATTTCACTGATTCGCTGTAGTTGATGATCCCATGAATGTTTGCACTAGCCGATCTGAGGAGCTGGTGGGAACTTCCCTACTTCTCCCCAGTGGAGAAGGGCCAGAGGGGAGGTGACTAAGTGCTGGTAGGAACCTCTTCATCAGGAGAAGTATTTAAATACTACCGTTTCCATAACAGAAGCAATCTACTCTGTCCCTGAAGGGCAGGGTGTGTTCGGTTTGGCTAGACAAGTCAAAGGGCAAAAGGGAGAGAAGGGATGGAACATCTTGCTTCAGGGCACCCCCATTTCTGAAAGTGGAAGGCAGTTCAAATCCATCATCAGCTACTCTCCAGCATTATGGCAGTGACCTGATGAGCTCCTACCTCATGGACTTGACAAAGGCAGGAAGCCTGAAAAAACAGTCCTTGCAACCCTACCTCTGTTCCAGGTACTCTTTAACACTGTTCTGTGAAAAGGAATTACTGTGAGATTTTTGCAATAGGCAAGACAACAAATTTCGTAAATCCTTCTCACTGTGC
The DNA here is from genome assembly GCF_000690775.1 of Eurypyga helias. Lineage (NCBI taxonomy): Eukaryota > Metazoa > Chordata > Aves > Eurypygiformes > Eurypygidae > Eurypyga > Eurypyga helias. The sequence goes on along the minus strand of NW_010232672.1, from coordinate 556 downwards.
ATGGGGTTCCCTTGTTCTTCCCACTGGCACCACATAAATGTTGATAAACATTCAATGTGACCTGAGCATGAGTGAAAAGCGTAAGATTTGCAGTTCTGAAGTTGGATGCTCTGTTCTCCTTGAGCTGAAGTTCACAGACACCGTCATCTCTGCAAGTTTGTGCTTCAAATCTACTACATGAGAGAAGGGGAAAGCATCCATTTAATTTTTCAGTGTTTCTTCCAGCCTATCAGCTATTCCTTTTACCCTGGGAAATGTTTTGCTGGATTTGATGGTTGTTTTCGTGCCTCAGCACTGGTTTACTTAGAATTTGATGGAGAAAACCATTTAATTTCACTCAGGCTCTCTCACCACTGGTGGATGATTATTAAAATGGAGGCAATGTCAGGCTGAGATTACACTGCAGAAACCACATTGTATTTTGGCTTAGTCTAGTGATTCAGGAATATTGAATATTGCTTCTTTCCAACTTCCTTCTACTTACTGTGCTTCCTAACACGAGGCAGTGATTTCTTTGACCTGTGAGGTGGTTTGGGAATTGGCTGGAGGAAAGAGC
>NW_010232671.1:36250-36500 GCF_000690775.1 Eurypyga helias | reverse complement strand
CCCGCGGCAGCCGAGGGCAAAACTGTCCAGCACTCGCACAGCGAATCCGTTCTCGTGCGCTGGCGAGGGCTTTTATTTTTGGGGCTGATTTTGTGTTCTGAGTTCTCCGTGTCCCTTTGAGCACCCGTAACCCCGGTGCCAGCCCATGCCGGTGGACGCTGTGCGGTGCTGGGCCTCAAGCCGGCGGGACAGTCCCCCAGCGCTGGCGCTGCGTGAGAAGGGGTGTGGGTGGTGTGCACCACCCGGGCAC
>NW_010232671.1:35859-36088 GCF_000690775.1 Eurypyga helias | reverse complement strand
TGCCTCATCTGGGGGGGGGAGAGGAGCGTGAGCCGGGGGCGGTCACCCCCATCCTGCCCTGATACAGGGTGCCCCGGGGTGCCTCCGGCCAGGACCGCACCCTGCTTGTCCTGTGAGCGTGCCGAGCGAGCCCTTGCCTTCGGGGGCGGTCCCCATCCCGGCGCACGTGGCTTTCCTGCGGAAATTCCAACTCTGGCTGGCGTGGGCAAACACAACCCGCTCCCACGCC
>NW_010232671.1:21588-35686 GCF_000690775.1 Eurypyga helias | reverse complement strand
GGCTGGGGCGCACGCGAGGCGAATTACCTGCTTGATCGTGAAGTCGTTGATAAGGTGGTGGTTATGTTCGTTGAGGTTACAGTGCAAGGAAACGCAGTCGCTCTGGTAGAGCAGGTCCTGGAGCGTGTAGACCCGCTGGACGCCCAGGGACCTCTCGATCCCGTCCTGCAGGTATGGGTCGTAGAAGATCACGTTGAAGCCGAACGCCTTGGCTCGCACCGCCACCGCCTGCGCAGTGCGACCTGTGCGCGAAGGAAAAAGAGGGGGGGGTGTCACAACACATTCCCACCTCCCCGGCTCCATGCCGTTCAGCTGCCCCACGGCCTGGCCCCCCACCGCCGTGGGGGTACCCATCTAGGCTCCCCAGGCAGCCCCTTGCGCAGGGGGGCTGGGCTGGGCTCTCGCAAGTGTCTGATGCTTGAGTTAAATTTTAACACTCTCCCCCCAGCAAAAATGAAGGGTGAGACCATCAGGCATCTTCGCACCAGCCATGGCCACACAGGTCTGAGGGGCAAGGCCCAATGTGGGGCTTGGCCCCACTGACGTGCAGCTCTGGGCATCGCAGAGGAACGACCCTCCGCGGCGTCTACCAAAAAAGGGAAGAAAAACGCATCGCCGGTTTTAGGCAACGTGTTTGTGCCAGGGTTTTCAGCCTCTCCGAAGGGCTGGGTAACCGGGCATGGCGAAGGCAACTGTCGTGGCTTGGAAGCAAAGGGCTCCTACAGCCGCTGGATTGCCTGCGCTAACCTCACCCACCCCCCGTGCCTCAGTTTCCCCATTTACACACGCTCACACACCAGCTTTCTGCACCAAGCCCAGGGCTTTGCAGGGCAAAGCATGAAGCAAGTGGGAAAGACATCTGCCGTGCCGAAAGCGAGCGGGAACGCTGCTGCAGCATGCACGGTCCAGCTCCCAGCTGGTGCTCCTCCACAGCCACCACCCTCCAACAGCCAGAACTGCACCCTAAATGAGCGTAAGATTCCCACTGTGGTGGTTCTGGGTTTGAAAATGCTCATTTTGGGTCCTTCCCAGGACTGAAGTGGCGCTGAGCCTCCCTCAAGGGCTGAAGGTGGGGCTGGCAGCACTCCCCAGGACCGACGTACCGAAGCCGATGAGGCCAAGCGTCTCCCCTCTGATGCGGGCGGCACCGGAGGCCACCTCCCGGATCTGCTCCACGCTCTGCACCCGCGTGCCTTCCCGCAGCGCCTGGTAGAGCCACGTGTTGCGTCGGTAGAGGTTGAGGACGTGGCAGACAGTGGAGTCAGCCGTCTCCTCCACGGCGGCCGAGGGGATGTTGCAGACGGCGATCCCTGCGGAGGCAACACCGCAAAGTCTGACTGTGGCTCGGGGTGAGGCAGCCCCAGCTGCAAAACCCCCATGAACACACTCAGGGGCTCCCCACACCCCAGCATCTCTCTGTAATAAGGACAAGCGCAGCTTTCGGGTACCACAGCTACGCAGGAGTAACTCCAGCAGCAAAGGTTTGTTTTGCCATCGAAAGCCTTATCCTCGTTTAGTTTCATCTACCTTCAAAGGAAATTAAATCGCTCCTTTTCCACAACAAGACTGTCCAACCATTAAATTATTTATGGCCCGACAGCTCGGTGCGCTGGAGCAGGACGGCGTGGCAGGGCCAGCTTCTCCTTCCCCCAATGAACACCAAAACAGTCCAACTCCAACAGTCAGCCCCCACGCCGGAGCCGCTCTCCACCCTGGCACAGGTCTCGGTGACGGAGCTTTGGTTCCTTTGCCAAAAAAGGGACATTTTAAACCATCGTGTTGGAGCTGCCAGTGTTAGGTTCACGGGAAAAGCCTCCCCGACCGCGGCACCATCCGGGCTCTGGCTCCTAACGCGCTGTTTTCACGTCTACTCGGCGCGTGCTGCTATCCCACCGGCTTCAACGCGGTTTAACCACACGTGTAAGGATGGGTGGGGACTTAAGCGCGCTGCTGGGCTGGGGGCTTGGAGTAGAAATCACGACAAAGCAGGAGATAAAGACAGAGTAAGCTATTCAGAAAATCCCCTTCCACTGTAAGGGGCACCGATCCACTTCAGAATCTAAAAATCTGGTTCCCATCCCCCTGACAATCTCCCTTCTCCCAGGAGCTGCTTTTTAACACTGTTTTCCACCCTGTGACTGTTTGGAAGACCTACCAAAACTGGGAGAAAAGTGGCTGATCCTACAGGGAGAACAAACCCACCGCCAACCAACTCCCAGAGACACTGTCCAGCTCCTCTCCCTTTCAGGGGATGGGGCCACAATGCTCTGGTCCCCGCGGGTCCCAAGAAGGCGACACATTGAAGTGTAGTCATGGCTGCTGAGGGGTAAGAGACAAAAGGGCTGGGGAGCGATGGGTGTCCCTCCCTGTGGACCTGCAGCTCCCCTGAGGGTCCCCATGGCCAACCCTGCTGGCACTCGTCCCTTTTCTGACCGACTTCCTTTGAGAGCCGGGTGACACCGGGCTGCCTTTCCCATGAGCGTCGTACACTGGTGTTTACTCTCGTGTTCCCAGGAGCAGGAATTAAAATACCCACGGTGGATGGTTCTGCAGAAGCATCTTGTTCTGGGGGTGTCTTGTGGGTCACGACCGGTCCCGGCCAGGGGCACCGTGTTCAGACATTGGCCATCTACGGCCCGCACCGTTTAAAAACCACCGTATGGAAGGCAGTAGCAATTAAACTTTACGCTGCATTCGTGGGTAGTCATTACATTTTCTACTCGAAACCACATCATTTGGCCACCCAATTTGCCAAGTATTTAAAAAAAAAGGATTATACTGCAGCATCCCATTACTTTATGCGTTATATTTTTCCTTTCTTGATGTTCAAAGCCTCAGAACATTGTTATAACGGATAATAACAATAAGAGTTAAAAACATGAAGAAACCATTGCATTGAGAAGACGCTGTTCTCCTCTCAAAAAAAAAGAATAATTCACTATATTGAGAATTGCTTTTTTGGGAACGACTATTTGAAGCTCTTTTACTGCAATTCTCTCTGTAAAACCCACGTGAAATGCCTGTTATTCTTCACTTCCCCAGAGCTGACCTTTAATACAAGTTGTCCTAAACACTGCCGTCGGGCTGTCTGACGGACCGAACCTTGGGATCAGACCATCACAACTGGTTGGAACTCCGCCGCTTCAAGCCCGGACACAAGCAGGCACCCACAGCTGAGGGCGTGCAGCCAAAGCTTCCCTGCGACCATCCAAACCAGGACGGAAACGGGGTGGCCCCTGTGCCGTTTCCCACACCCACCCCCAGCCCGGGCGTGCAGGGAAACCCTACCGCTGGACGCAGGGGCTGCTTTCTGACAGCGTGACCCCCCCCTGTATTTTGGCAGGCCACGTAGCACGGACCCGCAATAAATGACTTGGTCGAGTTCCTGAGGCATCTTCGGAGAGATGGCAAAGGAGGCAGCAACAACCCAGCACACAATTCCTGCACCACCATTCAACACAGCCCCATCCGTTCAACACCCCTCGTCCCAGCGGTGCGGGCATGACTCTCGGAACCGGATCAGCACAAGAGACTGACCTCGCTGAACAAAACCTAACACCCTTCCTCCAGGTTTGATACAGCTAGGTCAGCTCTCCCGTGCCAGCCGTACAAACATCCCTTGGTACGCGGGGGCACCTGGAACTAGGGACGGTGCAGGAAGGAGAAGGGGGGGCAGTTTTAACACAGTCCGAGCTGCCCTCCAAAACGGCACTGTTTTGTTCAGCTCATGGTCAAGTTTCCTTGTCGTAACGCTCTCTACGTGCTAAAAATGTGAACTGCAGCTGTACTTTAGGGGCCGAATCAACCCCCTTGCCTGCGACCCCGCTTTGCTCTGGGAAGCAGCAGGTACCCGTGCTGATTTCAGAGCCCCGGAAGGACACGGGAGGGAATCGGGGTGCAGAGCCGAGACCTACCAAGCTCCCCCGCCGCCTTGATGTCAATGTTGTCGTAGCCACTGCCTATTCGAACGATGACCCGTAAGGCCTTGAACTTCTCTAGATCTTCTCGGGTCAGCGTGATGGTGTGGTACATCATCGCTCCAACCGCTTCGTTTAATACCTGGAAGAGAACGGAGGTGTCAGGAGCCCCCCGGACACCCTACTGCACAGGGAGTTGTACTGCTGACCTGCTGACGGACCCAGGCACGGCCTGAGCCGGCACTTTCAGGTGTCACCCAAACCCTCAGGGTGTGACCCAGCGACACCAAGGCCGTTCCCCCTGGGAACAGACTGGATGGATACCTGAAAACGATGACGTTACATCTGGGGAGACAAGGCAAACGGAGCCTGTGGCTCACCTGGACCTTTCTCCAGGTGGTTATCTGCTAATCCATCTGCTCCCAACCAGCAGCAGTTCTGCTTCTGAGAAGGAATTAGGTTTCACGGCCGTATCTGTTGTTTTTGAATACAACTGTGTGTCACTCAGCTCCTTTTGTACACTGGGAGCACAGAGACCTGTCTCACTGTTCACAGTAACCTTTCCTGTGTGGCTTCCAGAGGACCTAAAAAGGTATGTGTGAGGCTGTAGAGTCGTGTACGGCTGTACTCAGGTCCCCTTCAACGGAGACTCAAACCTTCATCGGCGCTCACTGTCAGCCACCTCAGTTCTGGAAACCCTAGAGTGATCCAAATGCCTCAAGATGGGCTCATCTTTCATCTGTCAATGACTCGAAAAAGATCTCTGTCCTCCCTTCCCCCGCATTTAACATCTGAAGCACTGCAAAAATCAGCCTTGATGCTATTTGTACCGTCTTTCCCAGATCCTGGAAGTGAGTTCGGACCACTTGGAATCTCATTTGAGTTATCTAAATTGGACATCAGGAAGAAATTCTTCCCGCAGAGGGTGGGGAGGCACTGGCACAGGTTGCCCAGAGAAGCTGTGGATGCCCCATCCCTGGAAGTGTCCAAGGCCAGGCTGGATGAGCAACCTGGTCTAGTGGAAGGTGTCCCTGCCCGTGGCAGGGGGGTTGGAACTAGATGATCTTTAAGGTCCCTTCCAACCCAAACTATTCTATGATTCTATGATGATTCTATGAAACGTGCACAAGGAATCGTTTTAGAGGAAGGATTTACAGGCAGTTGAGCTTCCAAGCTGCAACACCTGTGAACACTGCATGGACCCGCCTGCAAACCTCACCCGCTCACTGCTGGGAGGAATGAGGTGCTGAGGTGCAGCCAGCAGCCGGGGAGACCCATGGGCAGCGTGGGACGGCAGCGGCAAAGCCCAAGCACCCATGCTGCGCCCCAGGGAGGTGCGGAGTGCTGTCACTGCGGCACCGAGCCAGCCGGCTTCAAATACCTGAGAAACGTTACTAGTATCGATGTAAAAAGACTGATGTAAGGGACAAGGTGACTTTTTTCTTCCTAAAATAACACCTGGGTTGTAAAAAGCTGGATTTTAACCTGCCGTGACTTCTGTTGATGTCACCTGCCGACCGATCGCAGCGTGGCCTCCCACACCTCTGAGGAGGAAGGCCAGGAGGCCGCCCCCCAGCCCGCCCCCAGCTCTCCTCACCTTCTCGTGAATCTCCTGAGTTGATTGTGCGTCACAGAATGCCACCGTCGCCAAGTCCTTCAAGATGGGCATCTCCACCGTGCAGTCCCTCCCGTCCAGCAGTGCCACCAAGGGCCGGGGGTGCATGGGGCCGTTCATGATCTGAGGGCGAATACCTGCAAGAAGGAGCGCAGCCTTTACACTGGCGGCAGCGGGAAGGGCGGTACCGGTGCGGGCGAGGGCAAGCGGCACGTGGTTTCGGCTCACGCGACACGTTTCAGGGGACGGTGGCAACGCAATGTGCACAAGGTCTGGGTTTCCATGCAGCGGCGGTTTTTCCCTGGCTGGAGAGAAAACGCAGCCAGGCTTATTCCCAGGACAGGGATGTGCAACCTGCCAGCCACCCCTGACTCCTTGGGTGTCTCTCCACACCGTGCTGATCCTCACGGACACGGGCCACGTTCCAAGCAGACCACGTCTGCCCGAGCTGCCGGCCTCCCCACCCGCTGTATTTAGCACCTTGGGAGCAGACCCCAAGCCAGCAGTAATTTTTTTCCCTGCCTGCAGGAGTAGAAGGGCCGGGAATTCGTCCTGCAGACGTACGCTGGCACTTGGTGTGTTTTTTTAAGGGATGACATTACCGTTTTGACCATCTCAGAAAGGCAAGTCCAAACAGACACCCACTGAAACCAAAGGATTACTGGTCTTTAGCACACAGGTTATGTTACCAACCACCAAAAGGCTTCCAGGTGGGAACAGCGAAGCTCAGCGTCACCGAGCCCGGTCTACCCCTGCATCCCGCAGGATGCTCCGGGCTGCGTAGCTGCAGCCAGCGCGGAGGACCTGCCCATACAGGGATGAGGCGGCTGCAGACCCTGCTCCATCACGGCAGCGAGCACGCAGGGGACCGCTCTCCTCGCCACGGGCTGCTCCGTTGAAGACACGTGTGCTCAGGGGTCTGTGCTGCTTTTTTCTCCTTTCCTGACGACACACTGTCCAGGCTGAGGAAAGGAACCATCACCAACCAAGGGCCGTAAAAGCCCTATTTTTATACCCTATTTATTGCTCTGCTTGGGATTAAGTGGTTCATTTTTGGACAAGTCACTCAGAAATTTCTGCACCTCTCTCTCCCACTCAGTAAGGGCATTTATTGTGTTATTTATTACATTTCAGCTACCCAGGCAGTTTCTGGGAAAAGCGGGGACAGAAAGCCACAAAGTCGTGGTTTATTCCGGTAGACAGGCCTGGAGGGTTTGGGTTCAAACCTTCAACCCCCCCTCTTCTGCACCAGAACCTTCCAGAGCTACCAGCCAACATCTGTCTCGCCTCTAAGCGCAGCGGTTGTGCAATCCTTTTATCTGGGGAGGGGGGGGCTATCGAGCACAGTAGCTGCCCCCACTGCTGCTGGGTAAGAGCGTTTCACCCTGCTGCTCTACACCTCCCACATCCGCTGCTTATCCGCCGTAAAACTGCTGGCGAGCTGGGAAAGCTGAGGGAACTCTGGGAGGTGGTTTGGGGGGGGTCAAACATCTCACCTGGAGTGTTACAGAAGGAATGCTGCTGTCTGCGACACTGTTAGAGGGAGCTGGGCTAATGCCGAGAGCGGGAGGGATCCACGCCGCGGCGTGTGAGACACGGGACAGCACGCAGCTCCGTTTATTTTGCACGGGGAAGATTAACCCCGTGGAAACAGGCAGGTTTAATGGAGCGGCTTTAATGGCCCTTCATTCCTGTTTTACGGAATCTGCTTTAAGAAATGAAGACTCAACCAACCCAGCCGACCTGTCTGAAGATTTTCATCGTTCCACGTGAAGGTTTTTGGAATAAGTCCTTCTCTCTACCTTTCCTACCGGGAGCACGTACTGGAAGTCTGCATTACGGCTGCACGCATTCCAGCCAGATGGAAGCGCGAGTGTGTCAGTGGGCAGGATAGAGTGCCGAGACGACGTGGATAACCCAAAGGAGCTTGCTGTAAGCAGATAAGCGGGAATAAAATCACGTACCGATCTCGGAGCGCTTACACAATCCTGACGTGAAGCACTACCCGGCGGTAGATTATTTGCTCGGGTTAACAAGCGGGTGAATTATACCACTGACCTAGGAGCTTCCTAACACGTGCCATCGCCAAGGCTGAGAGCATCAGGTAGCACGAGGGGAAGGTGGCTTTGGGGGTCCCCGCCCCGGTGGCTGCCAGCACCGTCCCCGCGCCGCGCAGCCATGGGTGAGCTGAGCTCGGTGCCCGTCGGCGACCAGGGCAGCAGGCAGGGAAGCCAGCTTCCTGCGAGCGTGGCGCACGGAAGATGAAACCACGGGTTATCTGAAACTCTGACATTTAATCTGAGCCCCAAAATAACGGGTTTATTACGCTGCCGTTACGTAAGCTTCTCTGAAAGTCAAACGCCACGCAGCTTTTTTGTGTGTGTGTGAAACAGCATCTGTGTCCTTGCTCGGGATTAGGGATGTAATTGTGCACGGTGACACGGGCTTCTCAGGCACGTCACCCTCACCCGCACACAAAAGTGCAGTTGCTGAGGCCGAACGCCGGCTGGAAACCGCGAGGTCTCCAGAGGAACGTCTCCCACTTTCCTGCTTCAACGAGGGAATGTACTTCAGCTGGACAAGGGAAGTTTTGAAGCAGATCGATACGAGGCGAAATGCATCACGTATGGAAACTACATTTTAAGAAGAACCACGGGCAGGTTGGCAACGTCAACCGCGGTCCGCCTGTCGCTGCCTCTCCATCACCCTGTGCCTGTTTTTCACCGTCCCGGTTCCCACCTCCCGCACAAACACAACTCGACCGAAACATCTGGGCTGACAAACCCGAGCTCCGCTCGCCGGGCCGTTCCTTTTTACCCACGCTCACCCAGCACGTTCGCTCTGCGTGCCACCGCTTCATTAAGAACGAGGTATGCCCTGGATCAGAAAGTCATTAAACAGTCAGACACTCCCCCCTAAATGCTGATAAAACCTCGTAGCCGTTAACCCCAAAGCCCATTTTTTGCCAATAAAGCCCCAGCTGTTCCTGCAAAGTTGTGGCAAATATTGTTCATTAAGTCCTTTTTTTAGGTGTTTTAGGGGTTTTCCGCTGCCCGCAGACCCTCGCCAGCATAGCAGGGAGAGCTGGGTAAGGAAGAGGGAGAGGAGGGAGGGTTTATGGAAAGAAAAAAACAGGAGGAAAAAAAAACCAAGGAAGGTTTTGCAGTCACAGTGAGAACTCCAACTCCACCCCGGCTCGCAGGCAGCGCCGCTTGTTGCACGCAGCCCCGCGTATAAAGTGCTTTTGTTTCATTTTTAATACACAAAGCCCGCTTGTCCTCTCCTGCTGCTCCTCCCCTTTGCCACCCACTTGTATCCGATCCCAATGGCACCCCTGCCAAGAGAATTAGGGAGTGCTCCCTGCTAAATGGCAGCCTTTGTGTGACCGCAAGACGGCTGGTAGTATCTCACAGAAACAAAAGCAGAAGCCATTTGCCTAATTCTTATTAATCTCAGTTGCCTACGCCGCGCAGCATTTAAAAAAATGGAAAGAATAAAGAAAAAAAGGCTTTAAACACGTTCACTTGCAGTAGATAAAAGTGCATCGAGAAGCGATCCTGACACCCGCCTGAATCACCCGTTCCCAACGAAGTAGCTACAGTTTTACAGTCAACTACACACTTTATTAAACAAACAGAAAAGAAACAGGAAATTTCCCCTTGCCTGGAAAATGTTGCCTCCACATTCTTCTTCTTATTAAAAACCGCACATGGCAGTGGAGGAGGAGGGAGGGAGGAGGAAGGGGGGGAACCCACACACAATAAAATACTACCACTCTGCAGTGCGTTGCCTCTCCTTTCGTCTACGAGGGGGTATCTTCAACCCGGCAATCCCGCGGCCCACAGCTGCAACATCTCAGGACAAACGTCTCTTTGAACACGGAGGGAAAAGAAAAGGCTTTTGTCCCGAGCCACGGAAGAATAGCCTGGAATTGCGAGAGGAGTCGCAGTCACCCCTGCGCGGCTCCCAACTCTTCGGAGCACTCCCTCCAGACTTTGCCGAAGCTTCTAACTAATCGGAGTTCTTTCCCAGCCCTTGAACAAAAATCATGTGAGTGCCAGCCAAAAAATCTTATGCTATGCACACTAAAGGGTTTGTGTATGTCACAGTTGCTTTTTCTCCCCCCTTCCACTCCCCTCCTCCTATTGACTTGCACACACGTCGCTTTTTTTTCCGAGTTGCCTCAAATGGATTTAATCTGTGCCACGCTGCGTTTTAGGTTTGTTTGGGTTTTTTTGTGTGTGTGTGCATGTGTGGGGTTGGCTTTTTTTTTTTTTAAAAACTTAAAAATGAAACATGCCTTTCCATCCGGAGCACATTGAGCGAGGCTCCAGGAGAGGCTGATACAGCGTCGACCACGAAAACCAACACAAAGCACGGGGGGAAAGCAGGGCTGCACTGATCTCATCCAGCTCCCGCAAACGAAGGGCCAAATTCTTCCTTCGTGTGTAAATCAACCGGTTTTCAGCCTAAGGAACGACACGCGCCCGCTGGCAGGATTCACATCCTCCTCGCGATGCCCAGTTTGTCCCAAATAGGTAAACACAGCCCCTGACCACGGAGAAAACCCCCGTATCTTGAGAAAAGGAGGTGGAGGGGAGACCTTATCGCTCTCTGCAACCCCCTGAAAGGAGGGTGCAGGAAGGGGGGTCAGTCTCTTCTCCCACGTGAAAAGACAAGAGGCAACAGCCTAAAGTTGTGCCAGGGGAGGTTTAGATGGGATATCAGGGAAAATGTCTTCCCGGAAAGGGCTGTCAGGCGTTGGAAGGGGCTGCCCAGGGAGGTGGTGGAGTCACCATCCCAGGGGGGGGTTAAGAGACAAGTTGATGTGGTGCTCAGGGACATGGTTTAGGGTAGACTTGGCAGTGCTGGGTTGATGGTTGGACTCGATCATCTCAAAGGTCTTTTCCAACTAAAACAATTCTGTAATTTGACCACTGCCATCCCAATCCCACGCTCCTGCAGAGCACGGGGAAGCGCTGCCGTGGGACATGGCAAAGGAGGGCAGGTCACACCGCTGCAATGCCCCATTTCCAGAGCACACAGCAGCTCCCAGCTTGGAGCAGTTGTTTTTTTCTCCCAGTCACCATCATCAAGACCAGCAGCAGCAACAGTTGGAGACAATCTTCATCCAAGAAATAAGAAAAAAAACCCTGCATCTCACTCCCATTGAATATTGTTAGTGCGGCACCTCCCGATTTGCCATTCCCAGGCTTGGGAGTGGGGCAAGTCAGTTAAGAGACGGATCTAGGAGCCTTTTGTGGAACCCACCTTAAATCTGTCCAACTGATTTTCAGCCACAGAAGCCGAAACGGAACCAGAGCACGGCACTGGCTACAGGGCTTCACCTGGGAGAAACGCAGTACGTGGGGAAACCTGTCAGCAACAAGGTCACCCTGTGCAGACCCGTGTTTCTCCATCACCGTTTTATCAGCTGGGTCAAACAGCACCATCCTGCCCCTCCGCAGACGGGGAGGGGCTGAACAACCCAGAGCCAGTCCCAGGGAAACACCCAGGGGACACAGGCAGCAATTCATCGCCACACGCAGCCCTCTAACAGCCAAGGGTCCTGCTGACCCTGCCAGATGCTTCTGGATGCCCAGGAGAGTCCTGGAATCGGAGGACGGGGTCAGGAATAAGGAGAACAAAGGTTTATCACCCAAAGATGGTACTGACTTGTAAATATACATCAAAAGGCCTGTCAGCCTCCCTAAACTCTAGCCTCTGGGTACCAGACAAGGGGATTTAGGCACATCTTTCTCTTGAACCTTTGCCATTGCTTGAGCACTTCAAGTTTTCCACAGATTCACTGTCCCAGCCATCATCCCTGCATTACAAGCTGGGAAGCCAGGGTCCCACGGTGCCTTTTTGAGGTGGCTCAGGGGTCTTCACTCCGTGTCCTCTCCGCAGACTTTAAACTGGCACTTACCCTGTTGGGAGGGGAAACCTCTGGGAAGCCACCTCTGTGGGTCACAGATCACACACAGGGGGGTGGGTTCCAGCTGGATTGGGATGCTTTTGGAAAGCACTGTAGGATGGACCACCCGCCTTAGCACAGCATACTCACAAGAGATGCTCTTTCTTTCACTTTACTTTTCCAGTTAATAAATGCTCCTGACAATAAATAGACAAAAGTGAAATACGACAGTGTCTTTATCTCGCTGTCAGGGGAAACAAATATTTACTGTTATTTCTAATTATAAATACTCTGGAGGCACTTGGTACTGACTACACACAAATACACTGCCAGTTTAGAAAGTGACACCAAACCTCTTTTTTATAAATAAACATGGTGTGGGGTTTTTTTCTTAAAGCAAAGCATCTTTGAGACTGACAGGATTCTACCCAGAGTTAAGAGACGCATCTACATCCAGGGGAGACCCAGGTGTTCAAGCTGACGGCTGGAGCTTTCGCTCCACGCTCACAGCCAGGGCTGCCACAGGGAAGGGGGACGATGGCAAAGCGGAGGTGACTCCAGCCTGCTGGAGAAACCCACAGGCTCACAACAAGACTCCTACAGGGAGGGAAGTCAGAGCTCCAGAAGGACAGGCAGAGAGGCAGCAAGACCAATCCTCCCACTGAGGGGCAGGGTCCCGATGGAAAGGAAAAGTCATACCTGCCATCGGGAAGAGCCCGTGCAAACTCCTGACCTCTCCAGCACGTTTCCTCCGGTCAACACGTAAGAGCTGGCCTTTTGCCAGTTCCCTTTGCAAGTAACTTTTCAGGGCTTCCTTTAAGAAAGTATTTTTAAAAATTCATAGGAAATTCCCCTAATAAAACAATATCCTTATTACCTGATATGAACACCCTGATTACAGCCCCCAGCTGGACCACAGAAGCAGACAGCAACTGAAAAGAAACACTCAGTAAAAACACAGAGAGTATATATGTGGTATTTTCTTACTCTTATTTGAACTCTACCTGTAGAGACACACACCAGAAACAGATGCACCCCTTCCTCTGCTTTTGCCTACCCCCATTAAAGCACCGAGATACGCGTAACCCGCTGCCGATGCCACGGGGATGCAGTCTCGGGGCAGGAAAGCCAAGCACGAGCTTTGCCAAACTCTTCTACAGAACAATCTCTGGACTGAACTAAGTCTCATCCAGGAGCACTCTAGGTACAGCCACAAGTATGTAAAGAGATGTCATAAAATTAAAAAGTAATCAAATAGTAACATGTCGCCTCTGCTCTCTGCTTCCGTACCAGTTTGTCGGTGTCTTGGTTATTCCTGGGCTGCCAGGCGGGTAAATCTGTGCCTGTGAACACAAACCTGTGACCTCCTGCCCCAGCCCACATGCGGGCTCACAGGAGTGACTCCAAGAGGAGGTCAGCAAGGTCTGCGGGTGAAACTCCTAAAGGCCACGCAAGGCGATGGGAGACGGGTATGTCCGAGGGATGCGCTGGCCCCGAGGGCCGGTTGGGGACCCCCAGAAGCAGGAGTGCGGAGCTGGCGGACGGACGGATGGGATGGTGAGTCCGGGGGAGGCAGCAGGAGCTGCCAGGGCACGTGGGAGAGATGGCAGAGCAGATGGGAGAGGCCATATGGGGTGGTGAGGTAGCTACCAAGAAAGCTAAAAGAAGCACCTGGAAGAAGAAAACGCTTGCTCAGAGGAGCTCAGTTTCTTGTACTCCTTTTTTATAAGAGAAGGATGGGAAGAAGAGGGGAAAAACCCCATCAGGGTTTGTCTGTGGTTGTGATTCAGACAGCACACAGCCTCTCAAACCATTCCACCCCGCAGGGCTTGAGCTCTGCAGCTTCTATTAAAAGCAGCATGGAAAAAGGTAGCAAAAAGACCAAGGAATTCCCCTGGGATGGGCTCCATTACTAAGCCAAGTGCTGAACACAGATTGTAGTTGTAGTGCTTAGCGGACAGCTTTCTTGATATTATCCAGAAACCTGAGAGAATACTTTCTCTCCAGCGGTGCCACTCCCTGCAGTAGCTGTTACGTTTCCTACGTGGGATGTCCACCCCCGAGACACACATCCCGGCCACCACACGGCATCATGAGGAAGGACAACATCCCGCACCAGCTCTCCTTTGGGTCCCTCCCTGCACTCTCAATGCATTTATCTCTTCCCTTCTATCCAAATGAAAACAAACTACAGCAGTAAAACACAAATGAGCTGCTGCCGGAAACTGACAGCTTCACTGTTGCTTCTTCTTTTAAAAATAGATAAAATAAACAAACCCAAGGAGAACGATGCTGATGCTTTACACTAGGGCGCAGGGGAGAGCTGCTGATATTGGCCATCTGGGCAGGAGGCTGCCTGGACTACAAACACCCCAAGGGATTCAGAGACTTTCAAGACATTCTGGAAGATGAGATGCAAAAAATAAAGGCTAAAGATGAGCCTAGCTGTCTGTGTGCCATGGTACCTTCTACACTGGTGTTTGTCCACTGATTATGAGCGATTCCGAGTAGAAAACAAAGAAAACACCAGGCTGTGAGATACTTCTAGGAATTAAGTTACGCTGGCCTTAACCACTGACCTTAGTCCTTCCCATCATGCTGGACAGAAAGTGCTATCAGTCTTGTATGCAAGATATACCTCAGGCTTTC